>NW_027257199.1:0-36407 GCF_029215685.1 Pituophis catenifer annectens
AAAATTGAATCTGTTTTTGTGCTTTTCAGACCGTGAGGAGCATGAACATGTGTTTCTTCTACAAATCTGAGCTTTGGTTCAAAAGTTTCCTTTTCTGGCTGAATTGAGCCCCACTGCCAATTCTGAGATGAACTTTGCTCTAACTCCTCAGAGAAAGCTCGTACTTGAAAATTGAATATGTTTTTGTGCTTTTCAGACCGTGAGGAGCATGAATATGTGTTTCTTCTAAGCATGAATATGTGTTTCTTCTACAAATGTGAGCTCTGGGTCCAAAGTTTCGTTTTCTGGCTGAATTGAGCCCTACTGCCAATTCTGAGATGCACTTTGGTCTAACTCCTCAGGGAAAGCTCATACTTGAAAATTGAATCTGTTTTTTGTGCTTTTCAGACCGTGAGGAGCATGAAAATGTGTTTCTTCTACAAATCTGCGCTCTGGGTCAAAAGTTTCATTTCTGGCTGAATTGAGCCCTACTGCCAATTCTGAGATGCACTTTGGTCTAACTCCTCAGGGAAAGCTCGTACATGAAAATTGAATCTGTTTTTGTGCTTTTCAGACCTTGAGGAGCATGAATATATTTTTCTTCTGCAAATCTGAGCTATGTATCAAAAGTTACGTTTCCTGGCTGAATTGAGCCCTCCTGCCAATTCTGAGGTGCACTTTGGTCTAACTCCGCAGGGAAAGCTAGTACTTGAAAATTGAATCTGTTTTTTTGCTTTTCAGACTGTGAGGAGCATGAATATGTTTTTCTTCTGCAAATCTGAGCTCTGTATCAAAAGTTACATTTCCTGACTGAATTGAGCCCTACTGACAATTCTGAGATGCACTTTGGTCTAACTCCTCAGGGAAAGCTCATCGTTGAAAATTGAATCTGTTTTTGTGCTTTTCAGACCGAGAGGAGCATGAATATATGTTTCTTCTGCAAATCTGAGATATGGGTCAAAAGTTTCCTTTTCTGGCTGTATTGAGCCCTACTGCCAATTCTGAGATGCACTTTGATCTAATTCCTCAGGGAAAGCTCGGACATGAAAATTGAATCTGTTTTTGTGCTTCTCAGACCGTGAGGAGCATGAATATATTTTTCTTCTGCAAATCTGAGCTATGTATCAAAAGTTACGTTTTCTGGCTGAATTGAGCCCTACTGCCAATTCTGAGATGCACTTTGGTCTAACTCCTCAGGGAAAGCTCGTACTTGAAAATTGAATCTGTTTTTGTGCTTTTCAGATCGTGAGGAGCATGAATATGTGTTTCTTCTGCAAATCTGAGCTCTGGGTCAAAAGTTTCCTTTTCTGGCTGAATTGAGCCCTCCTGCCAATTCTGAGGTGCACTTTGGTCTAACTCCGCAGGGAAAGCTCGTACTTGAAAATTGAATCTGTTTTTGTGCTTTTCAGACCGTGAGGAGCATGAATATGTTTTTCTTCTGCAAATCTGAGCTCTGTATCAAAAGTTACGTTTCCTGGCTGAATTGAGCCCTACTGCCAATTCTGAGATGCACTTTGGTCTAACTCCTCAGGGAAAGCTCATCGTTGAAAATTGAATCTGTTTTTGTGCTTTTCAGACCGTGAGGAGCATGAACATGTGTTTCTTCTACAAATCTGAGCTTTGGTTCAAAAGTTTCCTTTTCTGGCTGAATTGAGCCCCACTGCCAATTCTGAGATGAACTTTGCTCTAACTCCTCAGAGAAAGCTCGTACTTGAAAATTGAATATGTTTTTGTGCTTTTCAGACCGTGAGGAGCATGAATATGTGTTTCTTCTACAAATCTGAGCTTTGGGTCAAAAGTTTCCTTTTCTGGCTGAATTGAGCCCCACTGCCAATTCTGAGATGAACTTTGCTCTAACTCCTCAGAGAAAGCTCGTACTTGAAAATTGAATATGTTTTTGTGCTTTTCAGACCGTGAGGAGCATGAATATGTGTTTCTTCTAAGCATGAATATGTGTTTCTTCTACAAATGTGAGCTCTGGGTCCAAAGTTTCGTTTTCTGGCTGAATTGAGCCCTACTGCCAATTCTGAGATGCACTTTGGTCTAACTCCTCAGGGAAAGCTCATACTTGAAAATTGAATCTGTTTTTGTGCTTTTCAGACCGTGAGGAGCATGAAAATGTGTTTCTTCTACAAATCTGCGCTCTGGGTCAAAAGTTTCATTTCTGGCTGAATTGAGCCCTACTGCCAATTCTGAGATGCACTTTGGTCTAACTCCTCAGGGAAAGCTCGTACATGAAAATTGAATCTGTTTTTGTGCTTTTCAGACCTTGAGGAGCATGAATATATTTTTCTTCTGCAAATCTGAGCTATGTATCAAAAGTTACGTTTCCTGGCTGAATTGAGCCCCTCCTGCCAATTCTGAGGTGCACTTTGGTCTAACTCCGCAGGGAAAGCTAGTACTTGAAAATTGAATCTGTTTTTTTTGCTTTTCAGACTGTGAGGAGCATGAATATGTTTTTCTTCTGCAAATCTGAGCTCTGTATCAAAAGTTACATTTCCTGACTGAATTGAGCCCTACTGACAATTCTGAGATGCACTTTGGTCTAACTCCTCAGGGAAAGCTCATCGTTGAAAATTGAATCTGTTTTTGTGCTTTTCAGACCGAGAGGAGCATGAATATATGTTTCTTCTGCAAATCTGAGATCTGGGTCAAAAGTTTCCTTTTCTGGCTGTATTGAGCCCTACTGCCAATTCTGAGATGCACTTTGATCTAATTCCTCAGGGAAAGCTCGGACATGAAAATTGAATCTGTTTTTGTGCTTCTCAGACCGTGAGGAGCATGAATATATTTTTCTTCTGCAAATCTGAGCTATGTATCAAAAGTTACGTTTTCTGGCTGAATTGAGCCCTACTGCCAATTCTGAGATGCACTTTGGTCTAACTCCTCAGGGAAAGCTCGTACTTGAAAATTGAATCTGTTTTTGTTCTTTTAAGATCGTGAGGAGCATGAATATGTGTTTCTTCTGCAAATCTGAGCTCTGGGTCAAAAGTTTCCTTTTCTGGCTGAATTGAGCCCTACTGCCAATTCTGAGATGCACTTTAGTCTAACTCCTCAGGGAAAGCTCGGACATGAAAATTGAATCTGTTTTTGTGCTTTTCAGACCGTGAGGAGAATGAATATATTTTTCTTCTGCAAATCTGAGCTCTGTATCAAAAGTTACGTTCTCTGGCTGAATTGAGCCCTCCTGCCAATTCTGAGATGCACTTTGGTCTAACTCCTCAGGGAAAGCTCGTACATGAAAATTGAATCTGTTTTTGTGCTTTTCAGACCTTGAGGAGCATGAATATATTTTTCTTCTGCAAATCTGAGCTATGTATCAAAAGTTACGTTTCCTGGCTGAATTGAGCCCTCCTGCCAATTCTGAGGTGCACTTTGGTCTAACTCCGCAGGGAAAGCTCAAACTTGAAAATTGAATCTGTTTTTGTGCTTTTCAGACCGTGAGGAGCATGAATATGTGTTTCTTCTACAAATCTGAGCTCTGGGTCAAAAGTTTCCTTTTCTCGCTGAATTGAGCCCCACTGCCAATTCTGAGATGCACTTTGGTCTAACTCCTCAGGGAAAAGCTCGTACTTGAAAATTGAATCTGTTTTTGTGCTTTTCAGACCGTGAAAAGCATGAATATGTGTTTCTTCTGCAAATCTGAGCTCTGGGTCAAAAGTTTCCTTTTCTCCTGAATTGAGCCCTACTGCCAATGCTGAGATGCACTTTGGTCTAACTCCTCAGGGA
Organism: Pituophis catenifer annectens; assembly: GCF_029215685.1. NCBI lineage: Eukaryota > Metazoa > Chordata > Lepidosauria > Squamata > Colubridae > Pituophis > Pituophis catenifer. The sequence continues at coordinate 3,709 of NW_027257199.1, forward strand.
AAGCTCCTACATGAAAATTGAATATGTTTTTGTGCTTTTCAGACCGTGAGGAGCATGAATATGTGTTTCTTCTAAGCATGAATATGTGTTTTCTTCTACAAATGTGAGCTCTGGGTCCAAAGTTTCGTTTTCTGGCTGAATTGAGCCCTACTGCCCATTCTGAGAGGCACTTTGGTCTAACTCCACAGGGAAAGCTCATACTTGAAAATTGAATCTGTTTTTGTGCTTTTCAGACCGTGAGGAGCATGAATATGTGTTTCTTCTACAAATGTGAGCTCTGGGTCCAAAGTTACGTTTTCTGGCTGAATTGAGTCCTACTGCCAATTCTGAGATGCACTTTGGTCTAACTCCTCAGGGAAAGCTCCTACATGAAATTGAATCTGTTTTTGTGCTTTTCAGACCGTGAGGAGCATGAATATGTGTTTCTTCTACAAATGTGAGCTCTGGGTCCAAAGTTTCGTTTTCTGGCTGAATTGAGCCCCACTGCCAATTCTGAGATGAACTTTGCTCTAACTCCTCAGAGAAAGCTCGTACTTGAAAATTGAATATGTTTTTGTGCTTTTCAGACCGTGAGGAGCATGAATATGTGTTTCTTCTAAGCATGAATATGTGTTTTCTTCTACAAATGTGAGTTCTGGGTCCAAAGTTTCGTTTTCTGGCTGAATTGAGCCCTACTGCCCATTCTGAGAGGCACTTTGGTCTAACTCCACAGGGAAAGCTCATACTTGAAAATTGAATCTGTTTTTGTGCTTTTCAGACCGTGAGGAGCATGAATATGTGTTTCTTCTACAAATCTGAGCTCTGGGTCAAAAGTTTCCTTTTCTGGCTGAATTGAGCCCTACTGCCAATTCTGAGATGCACTTTGGTCTAACTCCTCAGGGAAAGCTCCTACATGAAAATTGAATCTGTTTTTGTGCTTTTCAGACTGTGAGGAGCATGAATATATTTTTCTTCTGCAAATCTGAGCTCTGTATCAAAAGTTACTCTGGCTGAATTGAGCCCTCCTGCCAATTCTGAGGTACACTTTGGTCTAACTCCGCAGGGAAAGCTCGTACTTGAAAATTGAATCTGTTTTTGTGCTTTTCAGACCGTGAGGAGCATGAATATGTTTTTCTTCTGCAAATCTGAGCTCTGTATCAAAAGTTACGTTTTCTGGCTGAATTGAGCCCTCCTGCCAATTCTGAGGTGCACTTTGGTCTAACTCCGCAGGGAAAGCTCGTGCTTGAAAATTGCAGGCGTTTTTGTGCTTTTCAGACCGTGAGGAGCATGAATATGCATTTCTTCTGCAAATCTGATCTCTGGGTCCAAAGTTACGTTTTCTGGCTGAATTGAGCCCTACTGCCAATTCTGAGGTGCACTTTGTACTAACTCATCCGGGAAAGCTCGTGCTTGAAAATTGAAGGAGTTTTTGTGCTTTTCAGACCGTGAGGAGCATGAATATGCGTTTCTTCTGCAAATCTGATCTCTGGGTCCAAAGTTACGTTTTTCTGGCTGAATTGAGCCCTACTGCCAATTCTGAGGTGCACTTTGGTCTAACTCCTCAGGGAAAGCTCGTACATGAAAATTGAGTCTGTTTTTGTGCTTTTCAGACCGTGAGGAGCATGAATATGTGTTTCTTCTACAAATCTGAGCTTTGGGTCAAAAGTTTCCTTTTCTGGCTGAATTGAGCCCCACTGCCATTTCTGAGATGCACTTTGGTCTAACTCCTCAGGGAAAGCTCGTACTTGAAAATTGAATCTGTTTTTGTGCTTTTCAGACCGTGAGGAGCATGAATATGTTTTTCTTCTGCAAATCTGAGCTCTGTATCAAAAGTTACGTTTTCTGGCTGAATTGAGCCCTCCTGCCAATTCTGAGGTACACTTTGGTCTAACTCCTCAGGGAAAGCTCGTGCTTGAAAATTGAATCTGTTTTTGTGCTTTTCAGACCGTGAGGAGCATGAATATGTTTTTCTTCTGCAAATCTGAGGTTTGGGTCAAAAGTTTCCTTTTCTGGCTGAATTGAGCCCTCCTGCCAATTCTGAGGTGCACTTTGGTCTAACTCCGCAGGGAAAGCTCGTACTTGAAAATTGAATCTGTTTTTGTGCTTTTCAGACCGTGAGGAGCATGAATATATTTTTCTTCTGCAAATCTGATCTCTGTATCAAAAGTTACGTTTTCTGGCTGAATTGAGCCCTCCTGCCAATTCTGAGGTACACTTTGGTCTAACTCCGCAGGGAAAGCTCGTGCTTGAAAATTGTAGGCGTTTTTGTGCTTTTCAGACCGTGAGGAGCATGAATATGCTTTTCTTCTGCAAATCTGATCTCTGGGTCCAAAGTTACGTTTTCTGGCTGAATTGAGCCCTACTGCCAATTCTGAGGTGCAGTTTGTACTAACTCTTCCGGGAAAGCTCGTGCTTGAAAATTGAAGGAGTTTTTGTGCTTTTCAGACCGTGAGGAGCATGAATATGTGTTTCTTCTGCAAATCTGAGCTCTGGGTCAAAAGTTTCCTTTTCTGGCTGAATTGAGCCCTACTGCCAATTCTGAGATGCACTTTGGTCTAACTCCTCAGGGAAAGCTCGTACATGAAAATTGAATCTGTTTTTGTGCTTTTCAGACCGTGAGGAGCATGAATATGTGTTTCTTCTGCAAATCTGGAGCTCTGGGTCAAAAGTTTCCTTTTCTGGCTGAATTGAGCCCTACTGCCAATTCTGAGATTCACTTTGGTCTAACTCCTCAGGGAAAGCTCATACTTGAAAATTGAATCTGTTTTTGTGCTTTTCAGACCGTGAGGAGCATGAATATATTTTTCTTCTGCAAATCTGAGCTATGTATCAAAAGTAACGTTTTCTGGCTGAATTGAGCCCTCCTGCCAATTCTGAGGTGCACTTTGGTCTAACTCTGCAGGGAAAGCTCGTGCTTGAAAATTGTAGGCGTTTTTGTGCTTTTCAGACCGTGAGGAGCATGAATATGCGTTTCTTCTGCAAATCTGATCTCTGGGTCCAAAGTAACGTTTTCTGGCTGAATTGAGCCCTACTGCCAATTCTGAGGTGCACTTTGTACTAGCTCTTCCGGGAAAGCTCGTGCTTGAAAATTGAATCTGTTTTTGTGCTTTTCAGACCGTGAGGAGCATGAATATGTGTTTCTTCTACAAATCTGAGCTTTGGGTCAAAAGTTTCCTTTTCTGGCTGAATTGAGCCCCACTGCCAATTCTGAGATGCACTTTGGTCTAACTCCTCAGGGAAAGCTCGTACTTGAAAATTGAATCTGTTTTTGTGCTTTTCAGACCGTGAGGAGCATGAATATGTGTTTCTTCTACAAATCTGAGGTTTGGGTCCAAAGTTTCGTTTTCTGGCTGAATTGAGCCCCACTGCCAATTCTGAGATGCACTTTGGTCTAACTCCTCAGGGAAAGCTCAAACTTGAAAATTGAATCTGTTTTTGTGCTTTTCACACCGTGAGGAGCATGAATATGTGTTTCTTCTAAGCATGAATATGTGTTTCTTCTACAAATGTGAGCTCTGGGTCCAAAGTTTCGTTTTCTGGCTGAATTGAGCCCTACTGCCAATTCTGAGATGCACTTTGGTCTAACTCTGCAGGGAAAGCTCGTGCTTGAAAATTGTAGGCATTTTTGTGCTTTTCAGACCGTGAGGAGCATGAATATGCGTTTCTTCTGCAAATCTGATCTCTGGGTCCAAAGTTACGTTTTCTGGCTGAATTGAGCCCTACTGCCAATTCTGAGGTGCACTTTGTACTAGCTCTTCCGGGAAAGCTCGTGCTTGAAAATTGAATCTGTTTTTGTGCTTTTCAGACCGTGAGGAGCATGAATATGTGTTTCTTCTACAAATCTGAGCTTTGGGTCAAAAGTTTCCTTTTCTGGCTGAATTGAGCCCTACTGCCAATTCTGAGATGCACTTTGGTCTAATTCCTCAGGGAAAGCTCGGACATGAAAATTGAATCTGTTTTTGTGCTTCTCAGACCGTGAGGAGCATGAATATATTTTTCTTCTGCAAATCTGAGCTATGTATCAAAAGTTACGTTTTCTGGCTGAATTGAGCCCTACTGCCAATTCTGAGATGCACTTTGGTCTAACTCCTCAGGGAAAGCTCGTACTTGAAAATTGAATCTGTTTTTGTTCTTTTAAGATCGTGAGGAGCATGAATATGTGTTTCTTCTGCAAATCTGAGCTCTGGGTCAAAAGTTTCCTTTTCTGGCTGAATTGAGCCCTACTGCCAATTCTGAGATGCACTTTAGTCTAACTCCTCAGGGAAAGCTCGGACATGAAAATTGAATCTGTTTTTGTGCTTTTTAGACCGTGAGGAGAATGAATATATTTTTCTTCTGCAAATCTGAGCTCTGTATCAAAAGTTACGTTCTCTGGCTGAATTGAGCCCTCCTGCCAATTCTGAGATGCACTTTGGTCTAACTCCTCAGGGAAAGCTCGTACATGAAAATTGAATCTGTTTTTGTGCTTTTCAGACCGTGAGGAGCATGAACATGTGTTTCTTCTGCAAATCTGAGCTCTGGGTCAAAACTTTCCTTTTCTGGCTGAATTGAGCCCTACTGCCAATTCTGAGATGCACTTTAGTCTAACTCCTCAGGGAAAGCTCGTACTTGAAAATTGAATTTGTTTTTTGTGCTTTTCAGACCGTGAGGAGCATGAATATCTGTTTCTTCTAAGCATGAATATGTGTTTCTTCTACAAATGTGAGCTCTGGGTCCAAAGTTTCGTTTTCTGGCTGAATTGAGCCCTACTGCCAATTCTGAGATGCACTTTGGTCTAACTCCTCAGGGAAAGCTCATACTTGAAAATTGAATCTGTTTTTGTGCTTTTCAGACCGTGAGGAGCATGAATATGTGTTTCTTCTACAAATCTGAGCTCTGGGTCAAAAGTTTCATTTCTGGCTGAATTGAGCCCTACTGCCAATTCTGAGATGCACTTTGGTCTAACTCCTCAGGGAAAGCTCGTACGTGAAAATTGAATCTGTTTTTGTGCTTTTCAGACCTTGAGGAGCATGAATATATTTTTCTTCTGCAAATCTGAGCTATGTATCAAAAGTTACTGTTCCTGGCTGAATTGAGCCCTCCTGCCAATTCTGAGGTGCACTTTGGTCTAACTCCGCAGGGAAAGCTCATACTTGAAAATTGAATCTGTTTTTCTGCTTTTCAGACCGTGAGGAGCATGAATATGTTTTTTCTTCTGCAAATCTGAGCTCTCTATCAAAAGTTACGTTTCCTGGCTGAATTGAGCCCTACTGCCAATTCTGAGATGCACTTTGGTCTAACTCCTCAGGGAAAGCTCATCGTTGAAAATTGAATCTGTTTTTGTGCTTTTCAGACCGTGAGGAGCATGAACATGTGTTTCTTCTGCAAATCTGAGCTCTGGGTCAAAAGTTTCCTTTTCTGGCTGAATTGAGCCCTCCTGCTAATTCTGAGGTGCACTTTGGTCTAACTCCGCAGGGAAAGCTCGTACTTGAAAATTGTAGGCGTTTTTGTGCTTTTCAGACCGTGAGGAGCATGAATATGCATTCCTTCTGCAAATCTGATCTCTGGGTCCAAAGTTACGTTTTCTGGCTGAATTGAGCCCCACTGCCAATTCTGAGATGCACTTTGGTCTAACTCCTCAGGGAAAGCTCGTACTTGAAAATTGAATCTGTTTTTGTGCTTTTCAGACCGTGAGGAGCATGAACATGTGTTTCTTCTGCAAATCTGAGCTCTGGGTCAAAAGTTTCCTTTTCTGGCTGAATTGAGCCCTACTGCCAATTCTGAGATGCACTTTAGTCTAACTCCTCAGGGAAAGCTCGTACTTGAAAATTGAATCTGATTTTGTGCTTTTAAGACCGTGAGGAGCATGAATATCTGTTTCTTCTACAAATGTGAGCTCTGGGTCCAAAGTTCCGTTTTTCTGGCTGAATTGAGCACTACTGCCAATTCTGAGATGCACTTAGGTCTAACTCCTCAGGGAAAGTTCATCGTTGAAAATTGAATCTGTTTTTGTGCTTTTCAGACCGTGAGGAGCATGAATATGTGTTTCTTCTGCAAATCTGAGCTCTGGGTCAAAAGTTTCCTTTTCTGGCTGAATTGAGCCCTACTGCCAATTCTGAGATGCACTTTGGTCTAATTCCTCAGGGTAAGCTCGTACATGAAAATTGAATCAGTTTTTGTGCTTTTCAGACTGTGAAGAGCATGAATATGTGTTTCTTCTGCAAATCTGAGCTCTGGGTCAAAAGTTTCCTTTTCTCCTGAATTGAGCCCTACTGCCAAACCTGAGGTGCACTTTGTACTAACTCTTCCGGGAAAGCTCGTGCTTGAAAATTGAAGGAGTTTTTGTGCTTTTCAGACCGTTGAAGAGCATGAATATGTGTTTCTTCTGCAAATCTGAGCTCTGTATCAAAAGTTACGTTTTCTGGCTGAATTGAGCCCTCCTGCCAATTCTGAGGTGCACTTTGGTCTAACTCCGCAGGGAAAGCTCGTACTTGAAAATTGTAGGTGTTTTTGTGCTTTTCAGACCGTGAGGAGCATGAATATGTGTTTCTTCTACAAATCTGAGCTTTGGTTCAAAAGTTTCCTTTTCTGGCTGAATTGAGCCCCACTGCCAATTCTGAGATGAACTTTGCTCTAACTCCTCAGAGAAAGCTCGTACTTGAAAATTGAATATGTTTTTGTGCTTCTCAGACCGTGAGGAGCATGAATATGTGTTTCTTCTACAAATCTGAGCTTTGGGTCAAAAGTTTCCTTTTCTGGCTGAATTGAGCCCCACTGCCAATTCTGAGATGAACTTTGCTCTAACTCCTCAGAGAAAGCTCGTACTTGAAAATTGAATATGTTTTTGTGCTTTTCAGACCGTGAGGAGCATGAATATGTGTTTCTTCTAAGCATGAATATGTGTTTCTTCTACAAATTTGAGCTCTGGGTCCAAAGTTTCGTTTTCTGGCTGAATTGAGCCCTACTGCCAATTCTGAGATGCACTTTGGTCTAACTCCTCAGGGAAAGCTCATACTTGAAAATTGAATCTGTTTTTGTGCTTTTCAGACCGTGAGGAGCATGAATATGTGTTTCTTCTACAAATCTGAGCTCTGGGTCAAAAGTTTCATTTCTGGCTGAATTGAGCCCTACTGCCAATTCTGAGATGCACTTTGGTCTAACTCCTCAGGGAAAGCTCGTACATGAAAATTGAATATGTTTTTGTGCTTTTCAGACCTTGAGGAGCATGAATATATTTTTCTTCTGCAAATCTGAGCTATGTATCAAAAGTTACGGTTCCTGGCTGAATTGAGCCCTCCTGCCAATTCTGAGGTGCACTTTGGTCTAACTCCGCAGGGAAAGCTCGTACTTGAAAATTGAATCTGTTTTTGTGCTTTTCAGACCGTGAGGAGCATGAATATGTTTTTCTTCTGCAAATCTGAGCTCTGTATCAAAGTTACGTTTCCTGGCTGAATTGAGCCCTACTGCCAATTCTGAGATGCACTTTGGTCTAACTCCTCAGGGAAAGCTCATCGTTGAAAATTGAATCTGTTTTTGTGCTTTTCAGACCGTGAGGAGCATGAACATGTGTTTCTTCTACAAATCTGAGCTTTGGTTCAAAAGTTTCCTTTTCTGGCTGAATTGAGCCCCACTGCCAATTCTGAGATGAACTTTGCCTAACTCCTCAGAGAAAGCTCGTACTTGAAAATTGAATATGTTTTTGTGCTTTTCAGACCGTGAGGAGCATGAATATGTGTTTCTTCTAAGCATGAATATGTGTTTCTTCTACAAATGTGAGCTCTGGGTCCAAAGTTTCGTTTTCTGGCTGAATTGAGCCCTACTGCCAATTCTGAGATGCACTTTGGTCTAACTCCTCAGGGAAAGCTCATACTTGAAAATTGAATCTGTTTTTGTGCTTTTCAGACCGTGAGGAGCATGAAAATGTGTTTCTTCTACAAATCTGCGCTCTGGGTCAAAAGTTTCATTTCTGGCTGAATTGAGCCCTACTGCCAATTCTGAGATGCACTTTGGTCTAACTCCTCAGGGAAAGCTCGTACATGAAAATTGAATCTGTTTTTGTGCTTTTCAGACCTTGAGGAGCATGAATATATTTTTCTTCTGCAAATCTGAGCTATGTATCAAAAGTTACGTTTCCTGGCTGAATTGAGCCCTCCTGCCAATTCTGAGGTGCACTTTGGTCTAACTCCGCAGGGAAAGCTAGTACTTGAAAATTGAATCTGTTTTTTTTGCTTTTCAGACTGTGAGGAGCATGAATATGTTTTTCTTCTGCAAATCTGAGCTCTGTATCAAAAGTTACATTTCCTGACTGAATTGAGCCCTACTGACAATTCTGAGATGCACTTTGGTCTAACTCCTCAGGGAAAGCTCATCGTTGAAAATTGAATCTGTTTTTGTGCTTTTCAGACCGAGAGGAGCATGAATATATGTTTCTTCTGCAAATCTGAGATATGGGTCAAACGTTTCCTTTTCTGGCTGTATTGAGCCCTACTGCCAATTCTGAGATGCACTTTGATCTAATTCCTCAGGGAAAGCTCGGACATGAAAATTGAATCTGTTTTTGTGCTTCTCAGACCGTGAGGAGCATGAATATATTTTTCTTCTGCAAATCTGAGCTATGTATCAAAAGTTACGTTTTCTGGCTGAATTGAGCCCTACTGCCAATTCTGAGATGCACTTTGGTCTAACTCCTCAGGGAAAGCTCGTACTTGAAAATTGAATCTGTTTTTGTGCTTTTCAGATCGTGAGGAGCATGAATATGTGTTTCTTCTGCAAATCTGAGCTCTGGGTCAAAAGTTTCCTTTTCTGGCTGAATTGAGCCCTCCTGCCAATTCTGAGGTGCACTTTGGTCTAACTCCGCAGGGAAAGCTCGTACTTGAAAATTGAATCTGTTTTTGTGCTTTTCAGACCGTGAGGAGCATGAATATGTTTTTCTTCTGCAAATCTGAGCTCTGTATCAAAAGTTACGTTTCCTGGCTGAATTGAGCCCTTACTGCCAATTCTGAGATGCACTTTGGTCTAACTCCTCAGGGAAAGCTCATCGTTGAAAATTGAATCTGTTTTTGTGCTTTTCAGACCGTGAGGAGCATGAACAAGTGTTTCTTCTACAAATCTGAGCTTTGGTTCAAAAGTTTCCTTTTCTGGCTGAATTGAGCCCCACTGCCAATTCTGAGATGAACTTTGCTCTAACTCCTCAGAGAAAGCTCGTACTTGAAAATTGAATATGTTTTTGTGCTTTTCAGACCGTGAGGAGCATGAATATGTGTTTCTTCTACAAATCTGAGCTTTGGGTCAAAAGTTTCCTTTTCTGGCTGAATTGAGCCCCACTGCCAATTCTGAGATGAACTTTGCTCTAACTCCTCAGAGAAAGCTCGTACTTGAAAATTGAATATGTTTTTGTGCTTTTCAGACCGTGAGGAGCATGAATATGTGTTTCTTCTAAGCATGAATATGTGTTTCTTCTACAAATGTGAGCTCTGGGTCCAAAGTTTCGTTTTCTGGCTGAATTGAGCCCTACTGCCAATTCTGAGATGCACTTTGGTCTAACTCCTCAGGGAAAGCTCATACTTGAAAATTGAATCTGTTTTTGTGCTTTTCAGACCGTGAGGAGCATGAAAATGTGTTTCTTCTACAAATCTGCGCTCTGGGTCAAAAGTTTCATTTCTGGCTGAATTGAGCCCTACTGCCAATTCTGAGATGCACTTTGGTCTAACTCCTCAGGGAAAGCTCGTACATGAAAATTGAATCTGTTTTTGTGCTTTTCAGACCTTGAGGAGCATGAATATATTTTTCTTCTGCAAATCTGAGCTATGTATCAAAAGTTACGTTTCCTGGCTGAATTGAGCCCTCCTGCCAATTCTGAGGTGCACTTTGGTCTAACTCCGCAGGGAAAGCTAGTACTTGAAAATTGAATCTGTTTTTTTGCTTTTCAGACTGTGAGGAGCATGAATATGTTTTTCTTCTGCAAATCTGAGCTCTGTATCAAAAGTTACATTTCCTGACTGAATTGAGCCCTACTGACAATTCTGAGATGCACTTTGGTCTAACTCCTCAGGGAAAGCTCATCGTTGAAAATTGAATCTGTTTTTTGTGCTTTTCAGACCGAGAGGAGCATGAATATATGTTTCTTCTGCAAATCTGAGATCTGGGTCAAAAGTTTCCTTTTCTGGCTGTATTGAGCCCTACTGCCAATTCTGAGATGCACTTTGATCTAATTCCTCAGGGAAAGCTCGGACATGAAAATTGAATCTGTTTTTGTGCTTCTCAGACCGTGAGGAGCATGAATATATTTTTCTTCTGCAAATCTGAGCTATGTATCAAAAGTTACGTTTTCTGGCTGAATTGAGCCCTACTGCCAATTCTGAGATGCACTTTGGTCTAACTCCTCAGGGAAAGCTCGTACTTGAAAATTGAATCTGTTTTTGTTCTTTTAAGATCGTGAGGAGCATGAATATGTGTTTCTTCTGCAAATCTGAGCTCTGGGTCAAAAGTTTCCTTTTTCTGGCTGAATTGAGCCCTACTGCCAATTCTGAGATGCACTTTAGTCTAACTCCTCAGGGAAAGCTCGGACATGAAAATTGAATCTGTTTTTGTGCTTTTCAGACCGTGAGGAGAATGAATATATTTTTCTTCTGCAAATCTGAGCTCTGTATCAAAAGTTACGTTCTCTGGCTGAATTGAGCCCTCCTGCCAATTCTGAGATGCACTTTGGTCTAACTCCTCAGGGAAAGCTCGTACATGAAAATTGAATCTGTTTTTGTGCTTTTCAGACCTTGAGGAGCATGAATATATTTTTCTTCTGCAAATCTGAGCTATGTATCAAAAGTTACGTTTCCTGGCTGAATGAGCCCTCCTGCCAATTCTGAGGTGCACTTTGGTCTAACTCCGCAGGGAAAGCTCAAACTTGAAAATTGAATCTGTTTTTGTGCTTTTCAGACCGTGAGGAGCATGAATATGTGTTTCTTCTACAAATCTGAGCTCTGGGTCAAAAGTTTCCTTTTCTCGCTGAATTGAGCCCCACTGCCAATTCTGAGATGCACTTTGGTCTAACTCCTCAGGGAAAGCTCGTACTTGAAAATTGAATCTGTTTTTGTGCTTTTCAGACCGTGAAAAGCAATGAATATGTGTTTCTTCTGCAAATCTGAGCTCTGGGTCAAAAGTTTCCTTTTCTCCTGAATTGAGCCCTACTGCCAATGCTGAGATGCACTTTGGTCTAACTCCTCAGGGAAAGCTCCTACATGAAAATTGAATATGTTTTTGTGCTTTTCAGACCGTGAGGAGCATGAATATGTGTTTCTTCTAAGCATGAATATGTGTTTCTTCTACAAATGTGAGCTCTGGGTCCAAAGTTTCGTTTTCTGGCTGAATTGAGCCCTACTGCCCATTCTGAGAGGCACTTTGGTCTAACTCCACAGGGAAAGCTCATACTTGAAAATTGAATCTGTTTTTGTGCTTTTCAGACCGGTGAGGAGCATGAATATGTGTTTCTTCTACAAATGTGAGCTCTGGGTCCAAAGTTACGTTTTTCTGGCTGAATTGAGTCCTACTGCCAATTCTGAGATGCACTTTGGTCTAACTCCTCAGGGAAAGCTCCTACATGAAAATTGAATCTGTTTTTGTGCTTTTCAGACCGTGAGGAGCATGAATATGTGTTTCTTCTACAAATGTGAGCTCTGGGTCCAAAGTTTCGTTTTCTGGCTGAATTGAGCCCCACTGCCAATTCTGAGATGAACTTTGCTCTAACTCCTCAGAGAAAGCTCGTACTTGAAAATTGAATATGTTTTTGTGCTTTTCAGACCGTGAGGAGCATGAATATGTGTTTCTTCTAAGCATGAATATGTGTTTCTTCTACAAATGTGAGCTCTGGGTCCAAAGTTTCGTTTTCTGGCTGAATTGAGCCCTACTGCCCATTCTGAGAGGCACTTTGGTCTAACTCCACAGGGAAAGCTCATACTTGAAAATTGAATCTGTTTTGTGCTTTTCAGACCGTGAGGAGCATGAATATGTGTTTATTCTACAAATGTGAGCTCTGGGTCCAAAGTTACGTTTTCTGGCTGAATTGAGTCCTACTGCCAATTCTGAGATGCACTTTGGTCTAACTCCTCAGGGAAAGCTCCTACATGAAAATTGAATCTGTTTTTGTGCTTTTCAGACCGTGAGGAGCATGAATATGTGTTTCTTCTACAAATGTGAGCTCTGGGTCCAAAGTTACGTTTTCTGGCTGAATTGAGCCCCACTGCCAATTCTGAGATGAACTTTGCTCTAACTCCTCAGAGAAAGCTCGTACTTGAAAATTGAATATGTTTTTGTGCTTTTCAGACCGTGAGGAGCATGAATATGTGTTTCTTCTAAGCATGAATATGTGTTTCTTCTACAAATGTGAGTTCTGGGTCCAAAGTTTCGTTTTCTGGCTGAATTGAGCCCTACTGCCCATTCTGAGAGGCACTTTGGTCTAACTCCACAGGGAAAGCTCATACTTGAAAATTGAATCTGTTTTTGTGCTTTTCAGACCGTGAGGAGCATGAATATGTGTTTCTTCTACAAATCTGAGCTCTGGGTCAAAAGTTTCCTTTTCTGGCTGAATTGAGCCCTACTGCCAATTCTGAGATGCACTTTGGTCTAACTCCTCAGGGAAAGCTCCTACATGAAAATTGAATCTGTTTTTGTGCTTTTCAGACCGTGAGGAGCATGAATATATTTTTCTTCTGCAAATCTGAGCTCTGTATCAAAAGTTACTCTGGCTGAATTGAGCCCTCCTGCCAATTCTGAGGTACACTTTGGTCTAACTCCGCAGGGAAAGCTCGTACTTGAAAATTGAATCTGTTTTTGTGCTTTTCAGACCGTGAGGAGCATGAATATGTTTTTCTTCTGCAAATCTGAGCTCTGTATCAAAAGTTACGTTTTCTGGCTGAATTGAGCCCTCCTGCCAATTCTGAGGTGCACTTTGGTCTAACTCCGCAGGGAAAGCTCGTGCTTGAAAATTGCAGGCGGTTTTTGTGCTTTTCAGACCGTGAGGAGCATGAATATGCATTTCTTCTGCAAATCTGATCTCTGGGTCCAAAGTTACGTTTTCTGGCTGAATTGAGCCCTACTGCCAATTCTGAGGTGCACTTTGTACTAACTCATCCGGGAAAGCTCGTGCTTGAAAATTGAAGGAGTTTTTGTGCTTTTCAGACCGTGAGGAGCATGAATATGCGTTTCTTCTGCAAATCTGATCTCTGGGTCCAAAGTTACGTTTTCTGGCTGAATTGAGCCCTACTGCCAATTCTGAGGTGCACTTTGGTCTAACTCCTCAGGGAAAGCTCGTACATGAAAATTGAGTCCTGTTTTTGTGCTTTTCAGACCGTGAGGAGCATGAATATGTGTTTCTTCTACAAATCTGAGCTTTGGGTCAAAAGTTTCCTTTTCTGGCTGAATTGAGCCCCACTGCCAATTCTGAGATGCACTTTGGTCTAACTCCTCAGGGAAAGCTCGTACTTGAAAATTGAATCTGTTTTTGTGCTTTTCAGACCGTGAGGAGCATGAATATGTTTTTCTTCTGCAAATCTGAGCTCTGTATCAAAAGTTACGTTTTCTGGCTGAATTGAGCCCTCCTGCCAATTCTGAGGTACACTTTGGTCTAACTCCTCAGGGAAAGCTCGTGCTTGAAAATTGAATCTGTTTTTGTGCTTTTCAGACCGTGAGGAGCATGAATATGTTTTTCTTCTGCAAATCTGAGGTTTGGGTCAAAAGTTTCCTTTTCTGGCTGAATTGAGCCCTCCTGCCAATTCTGAGGTGCACTTTGGTCTAACTCCGCAGGGAAAGCTCGTACTTGAAAATTGAATCTGTTTTTGTGCTTTTCAGACCGTGAGGAACATGAATATATTTTTCTTCTGCAAATCTGATCTCTGTATCAAAAGTTACGTTTTCTGGCTGAATTGAGCCCTCCTGCCAATTCTGAGGTACACTTTGGTCTAACTCCGCAGGGAAAGCTCGTGCTTGAAAATTGTAGGCGTTTTTTGTGCTTTTCAGACCGTGAGGAGCATGAATATGCTTTTCTTCTGCAAATCTGATCTCTGGGTCCAAAGTTACGTTTTCTGGCTGAATTGAGCCCTACTGCCAATTCTGAGGTGCAGTTTGTACTAACTCTTCCGGGAAAGCTCGTGCTTGAAAATTGAAGGAGTTTTTGTGCTTTTCAGACCGTGAGGAGCATGAATATGTGTTTCTTCTGCAAATCTGAGCTCTGGGTCAAAAGTTTCCTTTTCTGGCTGAATTGAGCCCTACTGCCAATTCTGAGATGCACTTTGGTCTAACTCCTCAGGGAAAGCTCGTACATGAAAATTGAATCTGTTTTTTGTGCTTTTCAGACCGTGAGGAGCATGAATATGTGTTTCTTCTGCAAATCTGAGCTCTGGGTCAAAAGTTTCCTTTTCTGGCTGAATTGAGCCCTACTGCCAATTCTGAGATTCACTTTGGTCTAACTCCTCAGGGAAAGCTCATACTTGAAAATTGAATCTGTTTTTGTGCTTTTCAGACCGTGAGGAGCATGAATATATTTTTCTTCTGCAAATCTGAGCTATGTATCAAAAGTAACGTTTTCTGGCTGAATTGAGCCCTCCTGCCAATTCTGAGGTGCACTTTGGTCTAACTCTGCAGGGAAAGCTCGTGCTTGAAAATTGTAGGCGTTTTTTGTGCTTTTCAGACCGTGAGGAGCATGAATATGCGTTTCTTCTGCAAATCTGATCTCTGGGTCCAAAGTAACGTTTTCTGGCTGAATTGAGCCCTACTGCCAATTCTGAGGTGCACTTTGTACTAGCTCTTCCGGGAAAGCTCGTGCTTGAAAATTGAATCTGTTTTTGTGCTTTTCAGACCGTGAGGAGCATGAATATGTGTTTCTTCTACAAATCTGAGCTTTGGGTCAAAAGTTTCCTTTTCTGGCTGAATTGAGCCCCACTGCCAATTCTGAGATGCACTTTGGTCTAACTCCTCAGGGAAAGCTCGTACTTGAAAATTGAATCTGTTTTTGTGCTTTTCAGACCGTGAGGAGCATGAATATGTGTTTCTTCTACAAATCTGAGGTTTGGGTCCAAAGTTTCGTTTTCTGGCTGAATTGAGCCCCACTGCCAATTCTGAGATGCACTTTGGTCTAACTCCTCAGGGAAAGCTCAAACTTGAAAATTGAATCTGTTTTTGTGCTTTTCACACCGTGAGGAGCATGAATATGTGTTTCTTCTAAGCATGAATATGTGTTTCTTCTACAAATGTGAGCTCTGGGTCCAAAGTTTCGTTTTCTGGCTGAATTGAGCCCTACTGCCAATTCTGAGAGGCACTTTGGTCTAACTCTGCAGGGAAAGCTCGTGCTTGAAAATTGTAGGCATTTTTGTGCTTTTCAGACCGTGAGGAGCATGAATATGCGTTTCTTCTGCAAATCTGATCTCTGGGTCCAAAGTTACGTTTTCTGGCTGAATTGAGCCCTACTGCCAATTCTGAGGTGCACTTTGTACTAGCTCTTCCGGGAAAGCTCGTGCTTGAAAATTGAATCTGTTTTTGTGCTTTTCAGACCGTGAGGAGCATGAATATGTGTTTCTTCTACAAATCTGAGCTTTGGGTCAAAAAGTTTCCTTTTCTGGCTGAATTGAGCCCTACTGCCAATTCTGAGATGCACTTTGGTCTAATTCCTCAGGGAAAGCTCGGACATGAAAATTGAATCTGTTTTTGTGCTTCTCAGACCGTGAGGAGCATGAATATATTTTTCTTCTGCAAATCTGAGCTATGTATCAAAAGTTACGTTTTCTGGCTGAATTGAGCCCTACTGCCAATTCTGAGATGCACTTTGGTCTAACTCCTCAGGGAAAGCTCGTACTTGAAAATTGAATCTGTTTTTGTTCTTTTAAGATCGTGAGGAGCATGAATATGTGTTTCTTCTGCAAATCTGAGCTCTGGGTCAAAAGTTTCCTTTTCTGGCTGAATTGAGCCCTACTGCCAATTCTGAGATGCACTTTAGTCTAACTCCTCAGGGAAAGCTCGGACATGAAAATTGAATCTGTTTTTGTGCTTTTTAGACCGTGAGGAGAATGAATATATTTTTCTTCTGCAAATCTGAGCTCTGTATCAAAAGTTACGTTCTCTGGCTGAATTGAGCCCTCCTGCCAATTCTGAGATGCACTTTGGTCTAACTCCTCAGGGAAAGCTCGTACATGAAAATTGAATCTGTTTTTGTGCTTTTCAGACCTTGAGGAGCATGAATATATTTTTCTTCTGCAAATCTGAGCTATGTATCAAAAGTTACGTTTCCTGGCTGAATTGAGCCCTCCTGCCAATTCTGAGGTGCACTTTGGTCTAACTCCGCAGGGAAAGCTCAAACTTGAAAATTGAATCTGTTTTTGTGCTTTTCAGACCGTGAGGAGCATGAATATGTGTTTCTTCTACAAATCTGAGCTCTGGGTCAAAAGTTTCCTTTTCTCGCTGAATTGAGCCCACTGCCAATTCTGAGATGCACTTTGGTCTAACTCCTCAGGGAAAGCTCGTACTTGAAAATTGAATCTGTTTTTGTGCTTTTCAGACCGTGAAAAGCATGAATATGTGTTTCTTCTGCAAATCTGAGCTCTGGGTCAAAAGTTTCCTTTTCTCCTGAATTGAGCCCTACTGCCAATGCTGAGATGCACTTTGGTCTAACTCCTCAGGGAAAGCTCCTACATGAAAATTGAATATGTTTTTGTGCTTTTCAGACCGTGAGGAGCATGAATATGTGTTTCTTCTAAGCATGAATATGTGTTTCTTCTACAAATGTGAGCTCTGGGTCCAAAGTTTCGTTTTCTGGCTGAATTGAGCCCTACTGCCCATTCTGAGAGGCACTTTGGTCTAACTCCACAGGGAAAGCTCATACTTGAAAATTGAATCTGTTTTTGTGCTTTTCAGACCGTGAGGAGCATGAATATGTGTTTCTTCTACAAATGTGAGCTCTGGGTCCAAAGTTACGTTTTCTGGCTGAATTGAGTCCTACTGCCAATTCTGAGATGCACTTTGGTCTAACTCCTCAGGGAAAGCTCCTACATGAAAATTGAATCTGTTTTTGTGCTTTTCAGACCGTGAGGAGCATGAATATGTGTTTCTTCTACAAATGTGAGCTCTGGGTCCAAAGTTTCGTTTTCTGGCTGAATTGAGCCCCACTGCCAATTCTGAGATGAACTTTGCTCTAACTCCTCAGAGAAAGCTCGTACTTGAAAATTGAATATGTTTTTGTGCTTTTCAGACCGTGAGGAGCATGAATATGTGTTTCTTCTAAGCATGAATATGTGTTTCTTCTACAAATGTGAGCTCTGGGTCCAAAGTTTCGTTTTCTGGCTGAATTGAGCCCTACTGCCCATTCTGAGAGGCACTTTGGTCTAACTCCACAGGGAAAGCTCATACTTGAAAATTGAATCTGTTTTTGTGCTTTTCAGACCGTGAGGAGCATGAATATGTGTTTCTTCTACAAATGTGAGCTCTGGGTCCAAAGTTACGTTTTCTGGCTGAATTGAGTCCTACTGCCAATTCTGAGATGCACTTTGGTCTAACTCCTCAGGGAAAGCTCCTACATGAAAATTGAATCTGTTTTTGTGCTTTTCAGACCGTGAGAAGCATGAATATGTGTTTCTTCTACAAATGTGAGCTCTGGGGTCCAAAGTTTCGTTTTCTGGCTGAATTGAGCCCCACTGCCAATTCTGAGATGAACTTTGCTCTAACTCCTCAGAGAAAGCTCGTACTTGAAAATTGAATATGTTTTTGTGCTTTTCAGACCGTGAGGAGCATGAATATGTGTTTCTTCTAAGCATGAATATGTGTTTCTTCTACAAATGTGAGTTCTGGGTCCAAAGTTTCGTTTTCTGGCTGAATTGAGCCCTACTGCCCATTCTGAGAGGCACTTTGGTCTAACTCCACAGGGGAAAGCTCATACTTGAAAATTGAATCTGTTTTTGTGCTTTTCAGACCGTGAGGAGCATGAATATGTGTTTCTTCTACAAATCTGAGCTCTGGGTCAAAAGTTTCCTTTTCTGGCTGAATTGAGCCCTACTGCCAATTCTGAGATGCACTTTGGTCTAACTCCTCAGGGAAAGCTCCTACATGAAAATTGAATCTGTTTTTGTGCTTTTCAGACCGTGAGGAGCATGAATATATTTTTCTTCTGCAAATCTGAGCTCTGTATCAAAAGTTACTCTGGCTGAATTGAGCCCTCCTGCCAATTCTGAGTACACTTTGGTCTAACTCCGCAGGGAAAGCTCGTACTTGAAAATTGAATCTGTTTTTGTGCTTTTCAGACCGTGAGGAGCATGAATATGTTTTTCTTCTGCAAATCTGAGCTCTGTATCAAAAGTTACGTTTTCTGGCTGAATTGAGCCCTCCTGCCAATTCTGAGGTGCACTTTGGTCTAACTCCGCAGGGAAAGCTCGTGCTTGAAAATTGCAGGCGTTTTTGTGCTTTTCAGACCGTGAGGAGCATGAATATGCATTTCTTCTGCAAATCTGATCTCTGGGTCCAAAGTTACGTTTTCTGGCTGAATTGAGCCCTACTGCCATATTCTGAGGTGCACTTTGTACTAACTCATCCGGGAAAGCTCGTGCTTGAAAATTGAAGGAGTTTTTGTGCTTTTCAGACCGTGAGGAGCATGAATATGCGTTTCTTCTGCAAATCTGATCTCTGGGTCCAAAGTTACGTTTTCTGGCTGAATTGAGCCCTACTGCCAATTCTGAGGTGCACTTTGGTCTAACTCCTCAGGGAAAGCTCGTACATGAAAATTGAGTCTGTTTTTGTGCTTTTCAGACCGTGAGGAGCATGAATATGTGTTTCTTCTACAAATCTGAGCTTTGGGTCAAAAGTTTCCTTTTCTGGCTGAATTGAGCCCCACTGCCAATTCTGAGATGCACTTTGGTCTAACTCCTCAGGGAAAGCTCGTACTTGAAAATTGAATCTGTTTTTGTGCTTTTCAGACCGTGAGGAGCATGAATATGTTTTTTCTTCTGCAAATCTGAGCTCTGTATCAAAAGTTACGTTTTCTGGCTGAATTGAGCCCTCCTGCCAATTCTGAGGTACACTTTGGTCTAACTCCTCAGGGAAAGCTCGTGCTTGAAAATTGAATCTGTTTTTGTGCTTTTCAGACCGTGAGGAGCATGAATATGTTTTTCTTCTGCAAATCTGAGGTTTGGGTCAAAAGTTTCCTTTTCTGGCTGAATTGAGCCCTCCTGCCAATTCTGAGGTGCACTTTGGTCTAACTCCGCAGGGAAAGCTCGTACTTGAAAATTGAATCTGTTTTTGTGCTTTTCAGACCGTGAGGAGCATGAATATATTTTTCTTCTGCAAATCTGATCTCTGTATCAAAAGTTACGTTTTCTGGCTGAATTGAGCCCTCCTGCCAATTCTGAGGTACACTTTGGTCTAACTCCGCAGGGAAAAGCTCGTGCTTGAAAATTGTAGGCGTTTTTGTGCTTTTCAGACCGTGAGGAGCATGAATATGCTTTTCTTCTGCAAATCTGATCTCTGGGTCCAAAGTTACGTTTTCTGGCTGAATTGAGCCCTACTGCCAATTCTGAGGGTGCAGTTTGTACTAACTCTTCCGGGAAAGCTCGTGCTTGAAAATTGAAGGAGTTTTTGTGCTTTTCAGACCGTGAGGAGCATGAATATGTGTTTCTTCTGCAAATCTGAGCTCTGGGTCAAAAGTTTCCTTTTCTGGCTGAATTGAGCCCTACTGCCAATTCTGAGATGCACTTTGGTCTAACTCCTCAGGGAAAGCTCGTACATGAAAATTGAATCTGTTTTTGTGCTTTTCAGACCGTGAGGAGCATGAATATGTGTTTCTTCTGCAAATCTGAGCTCTGGGTCAAAAGTTTCCTTTTCTGGCTGAATTGAGCCCTACTGCCAATTCTGAGATTCACTTTGGTCTAACTCCTCAGGGAAAGCTCATACTTGAAAATTGAATCTGTTTTTGTGCTTTTCAGACCGTGAGGAGCATGAATATATTTTTCTTCTGCAAATCTGAGCTATGTATCAAAAGTAACGTTTTCTGGCTGAATTGAGCCCTCCTGCCAATTCTGAGGTGCACTTTGGTCTAACTCTGCAGGGAAAGCTCGTGCTTGAAAATTGTAGGCGTTTTTGTGCTTTTCAGACCGTGAGGAGCATGAATATGCGTTTCTTCTGCAAATTCTGATCTCTGGGTCCAAAGTTACGTTTTCTGGCTGAATTGAGCCCTACTGCCAATTCTGAGGTGCACTTTGTACTAGCTCTTCGGGAAAGCTCGTGCTTGAAAATTGAATCTGTTTTTGTGCTTTTCAGACCGTGAGGAGCATGAATATGTGTTTCTTCTACAAATCTGAGCTTTGGGTCAAAAGTTTCCTTTTCTGGCTGAATTGAGCCCCACTGCCAATTCTGAGATGCACTTTGGTCTAACTCCTCAGGGAAAGCTCGTACTTGAAAATTGAATCTGTTTTTGTGCTTTTCAGACCGTGAGGAGCATGAATATGTGTTTCTTCTACAAATCTGAGGTTTGGGTCCAAAGTTTCGTTTTCTGGCTGAATTGAGCCCCACTGCCAATTCTGAGATGCACTTTGGTCTAACTCCTCAGGGAAAGCTCAAACTTGAAAATTGAATCTGTTTTTTGTGCTTTTCACACCGTGAGGAGCATGAATATGTGTTTCTTCTAAGCATGAATATGTGTTTCTTCTACAAATGTGAGCTCTGGGTCCAAAGTTTCGTTTTCTGGCTGAATTGAGCCCTACTGCCAATTCTGAGAGGCACTTTGGTCTAACTCTGCAGGGAAAGCTCGTGCTTGAAAATTGTAGGCATTTTTGTGCTTTTCAGACCGTGAGGAGCATGAATATGCATTTCTTCTGCAAATCTGATCTCTGGGTCCAAAGTTACGTTTTCTGGCTGAATTGAGCCCTACTGCCAATTCTGAGGTGCACTTTGTACTAGCTCTTCCGGGAAAGCTCGTGCTTGAAAATTGAATCTGTTTTTGTGCTTTTCAGACCGTGAGGAGCATGAATATGTGTTTCTTCTACAAATCTGAGCTTTGGGTCAAAAGTTTCCTTTTCTGGCTGAATGAGCCCTACTGCCAATTCTGAGATGCACTTTGGTCTAACTCCTCAGGGAAAGCTCGTACATGAAAATTGAATCTGTTTTTGTGCTTTTCAGACCGTGAGGAGCATGAATATGTGTTTCTTCTGCAAATCTGAGCTCTGGGTCAAAAGTTTCCTTTTCTGGCTGAATTGAGCCCTACTGCCAATTCTGAGATTCACTTTGGTCTAACTCCTCAGGGAAAGCTCATACTTGAAAATTGAATCTGTTTTTGTGCTTTTCAGACCGTGAGGAGCATGAATATATTTTTCTTCTGCAAATCTGAGCTATGTATCAAAAGTAACGTTTTCTGGCTGAATTGAGCCCTCCTGCCAATTCTGAGATGCACTTTGGTCTAACTCCTCAGGGAAAGCTCGTGCTTGAAAATTGAATCTGTTTTTGTGCTTTTCAGACCGTGAGGAGCATGAATATGTGTTTCTTCTACAAATCTGAGGTTTGGGTCAAAAGTTTCCTTTTCTGGCTGAATTGAGCCCCACTGCCAATTCTGAGATGCACTTTGGTCTAACTCCTCAGGGAAAGCTCGTACTTGAAAATTGAATCTGTTTTTGTGCTTTTCAGACCTGTGAGGAGCATGAATATGTTTTTCTTCTGCAAATCTGAGCTCTGTATCAAAAGTTACGTTTTCTGGCTGAATTGAGCCCTCCTGCCAATTCTGAGGTGCACTTTGGTCTAACTCCGCAGGGAAAGCTCGTGCTTGAAAATTGCAGGCGTTTTTGTGCTTTTCAGACCGTGAGGAGCATGAATATGCATTTCTTCTGCAAATCTGATCTCTGGGTCCAAAGTTACGTTTTCTGGCTGAATTGAGCCCTACTGCCAATTCTGAGGTGCACTTTGTACTAACTCTTCCGGGAAAGCTCGTACTTGAAAATTGAATGAGTTTTTGTGCTTTTCAGACCGTGAGGAGCATGAATATGTGTTTTCTTCTGCAAATCTGAGCTCTGGGTCAAAAGTTTCCTTTTCTGACTGAATTGAGCCTTACTGCCAATTCTGAGATGCACTTTGGTCTAACTCCTCAGGGAAAGCTCGTACTTGAAAATTGAATCTGTTTTTGTGCTTTTCAGACCGTGAGGAGCATGAATATGTGTTTCTTCTGCAAATCTGATCTCTGGGTCAAAAGTTTCCTTTTCTGGCTGAATTGAGCCCTACTGCCAATTCTGAGATGCACTTTGGTCTAACTCCTCAGGGAAAGCTCGTACAGGAAAATTGAATCTGTTTTTGTGCTTTTCAGACCGTGAGGAGCATGAATATATTTTTCTTCTGCAAATCTGAGCTATGTATCAAAAGTAACGTTTTCTGGCTGAATTGAGCCCTCCTGCCAATTCTGAGGTGCACTTTGGTCTAACTCCGCAGGGAAAGCTCGTGCTTGAAAATTGCAGGCGTTTTTGTGCTTTTCAGACCGTGAGGAGCATGAATATGTGTTTCTTCTAAGCATGAATATGTGTTTCTTCTACAAATGTGAGTTCTGGGTCCAAAGTTTCGTTTTCTGGCTGAATTGAGCCCTACTGCCCATTCTGAGAGGCACTTTGGTCTAACTCCACAGGGAAAGCTCATACTTGAAAATTGAATCTGTTTTTGTGCTTTTCAGACCGTGAGGAGCATGAATATGTGTTTCTTCTACAAATCTGAGCTCTGGGTCAAAAGTTTCCTTTTCTGGCTTAATTGAGCCCTACTGCCAATTCTGAGATGCACTTTGGTCTAACTCCTCAGGGAAAGCTCCTACATGAAAATTGAATCTGTTTTTGTGCTTTTCAGACCGTGAGGAGCATGAATATATTTTTCTTCTGCAAATCTGAGCTCTGTATCAAAAGTTACTCTGGCTGAATTGAGCCCTCCTGCCAATTCTGAGGTACACTTTGGTCTAACTCCGCAGGGAAAGCTCGTACTTGAAAATTGAATCTGTTTTTGTGCTTTTCAGACCGTGAGGAGCAATGAATATGTTTTTCTTCTGCAAATCTGAGCTCTGTATCAAAAGTTACGTTTTCTGGCTGAATTGAGCCCTCCTGCCAATTCTGAGGTGCACTTTGGTCTAACTCCGCAGGGAAAGCTCGTGCTTGAAAATTGCAGGCGTTTTTGTGCTTTTCAGACCGTGAGGAGCATGAATATGCATTTCTTCTGCAAATCTGATCTCTGGGTCCAAAGTTACGTTTTCTGGCTGAATTGAGCCCTACTGCCAATTCTGAGGTGCACTTTGTACTAACTCATCCGGGAAAGCTCGTGCTTGAAAATTGAAGGAGTTTTTGTGCTTTTCAGACCGTGAGGAGCATGAATATGCGTTTCTTCTGCAAATCTGATCTCTGGGTCCAAAGTTACGTTTTCTGGCTGAATTGAGCCCTACTGCCAATTCTGAGGTGCACTTTGGTCTAACTCCTCAGGGAAAGCTCGTACATGAAATTGAGTCTGTTTTTGTGCTTTTCAGACCGTGAGGAGCATGGAATATGTGTTTCTTCTACAAATCTGAGCTTTGGGTCAAAAGTTTCCTTTTCTGGCTGAATTGAGCCCCACTGCCAATTCTGAGATGCACTTTGGTCTAACTCCTCAGGGAAAGCTCGTACTTGAAAATTGAATCTGTTTTTGTGCTTTTCAGACCGTGAGGAGCATGAATATGTTTTTCTTCTGCAAATCTGAGCTCTGTATCAAAAGTTACGTTTTCTGGCTGAATTGAGCCCTCCTGCCAATTCTGAGGTACACTTTGGTCTAACTCCTCAGGGAAAGCTCGTGCTTGAAAATTGAATCTGTTTTTGTGCTTTTCAGACCGTGAGGAGCATGAATATGTTTTTCTTCTGCAAATCTGAGGTTTGGGTCAAAAGTTTCCTTTTCTGGCTGAATTGAGCCCTCCTGCCAATTCTGAGGTGCACTTTGGTCTAACTCCGCAGGGAAAGCTCGTACTTGAAAATTGAATCTGTTTTTGTGCTTTTCAGACCGTGAGGAGCATGAATATATTTTTCTTCTGCAAATCTGATCTCTGTATCAAAAAGTTACGTTTTCTGGCTGAATTGAGCCCTCCTGCCAATTCTGAGGTACACTTTGGTCTAACTCCGCAGGGAAAGCTCGTGCTTGAAAATTGTAGGCGTTTTTGTGCTTTTCAGACCGTGAGGAGCATGAATATGCTTTTCTTCTGCAAATCTGATCTCTGGGGTCCAAAGTTACGTTTTCTGGCTGAATTGAGCCCTACTGCCAATTCTGAGGTGCAGTTTGTACTAACTCTTCCGGGAAAGCTCGTGCTTGAAAATTGAAGGAGTTTTTGTGCTTTTCAGACCGTGAGGAGCATGAATATGTGTTTCTTCTGCAAATCTGAGCTCTGGGTCAAAAGTTTCCTTTCTGGCTGAATTGAGCCCTACTGCCAATTCTGAGATGCACTTTGGTCTAACTCCTCAGGGAAAGCTCGTACATGAAAATTGAATCTGTTTTTGTGCTTTTCAGACCGTGAGGAGCATGAATATGTGTTTCTTCTGCAAATCTGAGCTCTGGGTCAAAAGTTTCCTTTTCTGGCTGAATTGAGCCCTACTGCCAATTCTGAGATTCACTTTGTCTAACTCCTCAGGGAAAGCTCATACTTGAAAATTGAATCTGTTTTTGTGCTTTTCAGACCGTGAGGAGCATGAATATATTTTTCTTCTGCAAATCTGAGCTATGTATCAAAAGTAACGTTTTCTGGCTGAATTGAGCCCTCCTGCCAATTCTGAGGTGCACTTTGGTCTAACTCTGCAGGGAAAGCTCGTGCTTGAAAATTGTAGGCGTTTTTGTGCTTTTCAGACCGTGAGGAGCATGAATATGCGTTTCTTCTGCAAATCTGATCTCTGGGTCCAAAGTTACGTTTTCTGGCTGAATTGAGCCCTACTGCCAATTCTGAGGTGCACTTTGTACTAGCTCTTCCGGGAAAGCTCGTGCTTGAAAATTGAATCTGTTTTTGTGCTTTTCAGACCGTGAGGAGCATGAATATGTGTTTCTTCTACAAATCTGAGCTTTGGGTCAAAAGTTTCCTTTTCTGGCTGAATTGAGCCCCCACTGCCAATTCTGAATGCACTTTGGTCTAACTCCTCAGGGAAAGCTCGTACTTGAAAATTGAATCTGTTTTTGTGCTTTTCAGACCGTGAGGAGCATGAATATGTGTTTCTTCTACAAATCTGAGGTTTGGGTCCAAAGTTTCGTTTTCTGGCTGAATTGAGCCCCACTGCCAATTCTGAGATGCACTTTGGTCTAACTCCTCAGGGAAAGCTCAAACTTGAAAATTGAATCTGTTTTTGTGCTTTTCACACCGTGAGGAGCATGAATATGTGTTTCTTCTAAGCATGAATATGTGTTTCTTCTACAAATGTGAGCTCTGGGTCCAAAGTTTCGTTTTCTGGCTGAATTGAGCCCTACTGCCAATTCTGAGAGGCACTTTGGTCTAACTCTGCAGGGAAAGCTCGTGCTTGAAAATTGTAGGCATTTTTGTGCTTTTCAGACCGTGAGGAGCATGAATATGCATTTCTTCTGCAAATCTGATCTCTGGGTCCAAAGTTACGTTTTCTGGCTGAATTGAGCCCTACTGCCAATTCTGAGGTGCACTTTGTACTAGCTCTTCCGGGAAAGCTCGTGCTTGAAAATTGAATCTGTTTTTTGTGCTTTTCAGACCGTGAGGAGCATGAATATGTGTTTCTTCTACAAATCTGAGCTTTGGGTCAAAAGTTTCCTTTTCTGGCTGAATTGAGCCCTACTGCCAATTCTGAGATGCACTTTGGTCTAACTCCTCAGGGAAAGCTCGTACATGAAAATTGAATCTGTTTTTGTGCTTTTCAGACCGTGAGGAGCATGAATATGTGTTTCTTCTGCAAATCTGAGCTCTGGGTCAAAAGTTTCCTTTTCTGGCTGAATTGAGCCCTACTGCCAATTCTGAGATTCACTTTGGTCTAACTCCTCAGGGAAAGCTCATACTTGAAAATTGAATCTGTTTTTGTGCTTTTCAGACCGTGAGGAGCATGAATATATTTTTTCTTCTGCAAATCTGAGCTATGTATCAAAAGTAACGTTTTCTGGCTGAATTGAGCCCTCCTGCCAATTCTGAGATGCACTTTGGTCTAACTCCTCAGGGAAAGCTCGTGCTTGAAAATTGAATCTGTTTTTGTGCTTTTCAGACCGTGAGGAGCATGAATATGTGTTTCTTCTACAAATCTGAGGTTTGGGTCAAAAGTTTCCTTTTCCTGGCTGAATTGAGCCCCACTGCCAATTCTGAGATGCACTTTGGTCTAACTCCTCAGGGAAAGCTCGTACTTGAAAATTGAATCTGTTTTTGTGCTTTTCAGACCGTGAGGAGCATGAATATGTTTTTCTTCTGCAAATCTGAGCTCTGTATCAAAAGTTACGTTTTCTGGCTGAATTGAGCCCTCCTGCCAATTCTGAGGTGCACTTTGGTCTAACTCCGCAGGGAAAGCTCGTGCTTGAAAATTGCAGGCGTTTTGTGCTTTTCAGACCGTGAGGAGCATGAATATGCATTTCTTCTGCAAATCTGATCTCTGGGTCCAAAGTTACGTTTTCTGGCTGAATTGAGCCCTACTGCCAATTCTGAGGTGCACTTTGTACTAACTCTTCCGGGAAAGCTCGTACTTGAAAATTGAATGAGTTTTTGTGCTTTTCAGACCGTGAGGAGCATGAATATGTGTTTCTTCTGCAAATCTGAGCTCTGGGTCAAAAGTTTCCTTTTCTGACTGAATTGAGCCTTACTGCCAATTCTGAGATGCACTTTGGTCTAACTCCTCAGGGAAAGCTCGTACTTGAAAATTGAATCTGTTTTTGTGCTTTTCAGACCGTGAGGAGCATGAATATGTGTTTCTTCTGCAAATCTGATCTCTGGGTCAAAAGTTTCCTTTTCTGGCTGAATTGAGCCCTACTGCCAATTCTGAGATGCACTTTGGTCTAACTCCTCAGGGAAAGCTCGTACAGGAAAATTGAATCTGTTTTTGTGCTTTTCAGACCGTGAGGAGCATGAATATATTTTTCTTCTGCAAATCTGAGCTATGTATCAAAAGTAACGTTTTCTGGCTGAATTGAGCCCTCCTGCCAATTCTGAGGTGCACTTTGGTCTAACTCCGCAGGGAAAGCTCGTGCTTGAAAATTGCAGGCGTTTTTGTGCTTTTCAGACCGTGAGGAGCATGAATATGCATTTCTTCTGAAAATCTGATCTCTGGGTCCAAAGTTACGTTTTCTGGCTGAATTGAGCCCTACTGCCAATTCTGAGGTGCACTTTGTACTAACTCTTCCGGGAAAGCTCGTGCTTGAAAATTGAATCTGTTTTTGTGCTTTTCAGACCGTGAGGAGCATGAATATGTGTTTCTTCTACAAATCTGAGGTTTGGGTCAAAAGTTTCCTTTTCTGGCTGAATTGAGCCCCACTGCCAATTCTGAGATGCACTTTGGTCTAACTCCTCAGGGAAAGCTCGTACTTGAAAATTGAATCTATTTTTGTGCTTTTCAGACCGTGAGGAGCATGAATATGTTTTTCTTCTGCAAATCTGAGCTCTGTATCAAAAGTTACGTTTTCTGGCTGAATTGAGCCCTCCTGCCAATTCTGAGGTGCACTTTGGTCTAACTCCGCAGGGAAAGCTCGTGCTTGAAAATTGCAGGCGTTTTTGTGCTTTTCAGACCGTGAGGAGCATGAATATGCATTTCTTCTGCAAATCTGATCTCTGGGTCCAAAGTTACGTTTTCTGGCTGAATTGAGCCCTACTGCCAATTCTGAGAGGGCACTTTGGTGTAACTCCTCAGGGAAAGCTCATACTTGAAAATTGAATCTGTTTTTGTGCTTTTCAGACCGTGAGGAGCATGAATATTTGTTTCTTTTAAGCATGAATATGTGTTTCTTCTACAAATGTGAGGCTCTGGGTCCAAAGTTTCGTTTTCTGGCTGAATTGAGCCCTACTGCCTATTCTGAGAGGCACTTTGGTCTAACTCCTCAGGGAAAGCTCATACTTGAAAATTGAATCTGTTTTTGTGCTTTTCAGACCGTGAGGAGCATGAATATGCATTTCTTCTGCAAATCTGATCTCTGGGTCCAAAGTTACGTTTTCTGGCTGAATTGAGCCCTACTGCCAATTCTGAGGTGCAGTTTGTACTAACTCTTCCGGGAAAGCTCGTGCTTGAAAATTGAAGGAGTTTTTGTGCTTTTCAGACCGTGAGGAGCATGAATATGTGTTTCTTCTGCAAATCTGAGCTCTGGGTCAAAAGTTTCCTTTTCTGGCTGAATTGAGCCCTACTGCCAATTCTGAGATGCACTTTGGTCTAACTCCTCAGGGAAAGCTCGTACATGAAAATTGAATCTGTTTTTGTGCTTTTCAGACCGTGAGGAGCATGAATATGTGTTTCTTCTGCAAATCTGAGGTTTGGGTCCAAAAGTTTCGTTTCTGGCTGAATTGCGCCCTCCTGCCAATTCTGAGGTGCACTTTGGTCTAACTCTGCAGGGAAAGCTCGTGCTTGAAAATTGTAGGCGTTTTTGTGCTTTTCAGACCGTGAGGAGCATGAATATGCGTTTCTTCTGCAAATCTGATCTCTGGGTCCAAAGTTACGTTTTCTGGCTGAATTGAGCCCTACTGCCAATTCTGAGGTGCACTTTGTACTAGCTCTTCCGGGAAAGCTCGTGCTTGAAAATTGAATCTGTTTTTGTGCTTTTCAGACCGTGAGGAGCATGAATATGTGTTTCTTCTACAAATTGGAGCTTTGGGTCAAAAGTTTCCTTTTCTGGCTGAATTGAGCCCCACTGCCAATTCTGAGATGCACTTTTTGTCTAACTCCTCAGGGAAAGCTCGTACTTGAAAATTGAATCTGTTTTTGTGCTTTTCAGACCGTGAGGAGCATGAATATGTGTTTCTTCTACAAATCTGAGGTATGGGTCCAAAGTTTCGTTTTCTGGCTGAATTGAGCCCCACTGCCAATTCTGAGATGCACTTTGGTCTAACTCCTCAGGGAAAGCTCGTACTTGAAAATTGAATCTGTTTTTGTGCTTTTCAGACCGTGAGGAGCATGAATATGTTTTTCTTCTGCAAATCTGAGCTCTGTATCAAAAGTTACGTTTTCTGGCTGAATTGAGCCCTCCTGCCAATTCTGAGGTGCACTTTGGTCTAACCTCCGCAGGGAAAGCTCGTGCTTGAAAATTGCAGGCGTTTTTGTGCTTTTCAGACCGTGAGGAGCATGAATATGCATTTCTTCTGCAAATCTGATCTCTGGGTCCAAAGTTACGTTTTCTGGCTGAATTGAGCCCTACTGCCAATTCTGAGAGGCACTTTGGTCTAACTCCTCAGGGAAAGCTCATACATGAAAATTGAATCTGTTTTTGTGCTTTTCACACCGTGAGGAGCATGAATATGTGTTTCTTCTAAGCATGAATATGTGTTTCTTCTACAAATGTGAGCTCTGGTCCAAAGTTTCGTTTTCTGGCTGAATTGAGCCCTACTGCCAATTCTGAGAGGCACTTTGGTCTAACTCTGCAGGGAAAGCTCGTGCTTGAAAATTGTAGGCATTTTTGTGCTTTTCAGACCGTGAGGAGCATGAATATGCGTTTCTTCTGCAATCTGATCTCTGGGTCCAAAGGTTACGTTTTCTGGCTGAATTGAGCCCTACTGCCAATTCTGAGGTGCACTTTGTACTAGCTCTTCGGGAAAGCTCGTGCTTGAAAATTGAATCTGTTTTTGTGCTTTTCAGACCGTGAGGAGCATGAATATGTCTTTCTTCTGCAAATCTGAGCTCTGGGTCAAAAGTTTCCTTTTCTGGCTGAATTGAGCCCTACTGCCAATTCTGAGATTCACTTTGGTCTAACTCCTCAGGGAAAGCTCATACTTGAAAATTGAATCTGTTTTTGTGCTTTTCAGACCGTGAGGAGCATGAATATATTTTTCTTCTGCAAATCTGAGCTATGTATCAAAAGTAACGTTTTCTGGCTGAATTGAGCCCCTCCTGCCAATTCTGAGATGCACTTTGGGTCTAACTCCTCAGGGAAAGCTCGTACTTGAAAATTGAATCTGTTTTTGTGCTTTTCAGACCGTGAGGAGCATGAATATGTGTTTCTTCTGCAAATCTGATCTCTGGGTCAAAAGTTTCCTTTTCTGGCTGAATTGAGCCCTACTGCCAATTCTGAGATGCACTTTGGTCCTAACTCCTCAGGGAAAGCTCGTACAGGAAAATTGAATCTGTTTTTGTGCTTTTCAGACCGTGAGGAGCATGAATATGTTTTTCTTCTGCAAATCTGAGCTCTGTATCAAAAGTTACGTTTTCTGGCTGAATTGAGCCCTCCTGCCAATTCTGAGGTGCACTTTGGTCTAACTCCGCAGGGAAAGCTCGTGCTTGAAAATTGCAGGCGTTTTTGTGCTTTTCAGACCGTGAGGAGCATGAATATGCATTTCTTCTGCAAATCTGATCTCTGGGTCCAAAGTTACGTTTTCTGGCTGAATTGAGCCCTACTGCCAATTCTGAGAGGCACTTTGGTCTAACTCCTCAGGGAAAGCTCAAACTTGAAATTGAATCTGTTTTTGTGCTTTTCACACCGTGAGGAGCATGAATATGTGTTTCTTCTAAGCATGAATATGTGTTTCTTCTACAAATGTGAGCTCTGGGTCCAAAGTTTCGTTTTCTGGGCTGAATTGAGCCCTACTGCCAATTCTGAGAGGCACTTTGGTCTAACTCTGCAGGGAAAGCTCGTGCTTGAAAATTGTAGGCATTTTTGTGCTTTTCAGACCGTGAGGAGCATGAATATGCGTTTCTTCTGCAAATCTGATCTCTGGGTCCAAAGTTACGTTTTCTGGCTGAATTGAGCCCTACTGCCAATTCTGAGGTGCACTTTGTACTAGCTCTTCCGGAAAGCTCGTGCTTGAAAATTGAATCTGTTTTTGTGCTTTTCAGACCGTGAGGAGCATGAATATGTGTTTCTTCTACAAATCTGAGCTTTGGGTCAAAAGTTTCCTTTTCTGGGCTGAATTGAGCCCTACTGCCAATTCTGAGATGCACTTTGGTCTAACTCCTCAGGGAAAGCTCGTACTTGAAAATTGAATCTGTTTTTGTGCTTTTCAGACCGTGAGGAGCATGAATATGTTTTTCTTCTGCAAATCTGAGCTCTGTATCAAAAGTTACGTTTTCTGGCTGAATTGAGCCCTCCTGCCAATTCTGAGGTGCACTTTGGTCTAACTCCGCAGGGAAAGCTCGTGCTTGAAAATTGCAGGGCGTTTTTGTGCTTTTCAGACCGTGAGGAGCATGAATATGCATTTCTTCTGCAAATCTGATCTCTGGGTCCAAAGTTACGTTTTCTGGCTGAATTGAGCCCTACTGCCAATTCTGAGAGGCACTTTGGTCTAACTCCTCAGGGAAAGCTCATACTTGAAAATTGAATCTGTTTTTCTGCTTTTCAGACCGTGAGGAGCATGAATATGTGTTTCTTCTACAAATCTGAGCTCTGGGTCAAAAGTTTCCTTTTCTGGCTGAAGTGAGCCCTACTGCCAATTCTGAGATGCACTTTGGTCTAACTCCTCAGGGAAAGCTCCTACATGAAAATTGAATCTGTTTTTGTGCTTTTCAGACCGTGAGGAGCATGAATATATTTTTCTTCTGCAAATCTGAGCTCTGTATCAAAAGTTACGTTTTCTAGCTGAATTGAGCCCTCCAGCCAATTCTGAGGTACACTTTGGTCTAACTCCGCAGGGAAAGCTCGTGCTTGAAAATTGCAGACGTTTTTGTGCTTTTCAGACCGTGAGGAGCATGAATATGCATTTCTTCTGCAAATCTGATCTCTGGGTCCAAAGTTACGTTTTCTGGCTGAATTGAGCCCTACTGCCAATTCTGAGGTGCACTTTGTACTAACTCTTCCGGGAAAGCTCGTACTTGAAAATTGAATGAGTTTTTGTGCTTTTCAGACCGTGAGGGAGCATGAATATGTGTTTCTTCTGCAAATCTGAGCACTGGGTCAAAAGTTTCCTTTTCTGACTGAATTGAGCCTTACTGCCAATTCTGAGATGCACTTTGGTCTAACTCCTCAGGGAAAGCTCGTACTTGAAAATTGAATCTGTTTTTGTGCTTTTCAGACCGTGAGGAGCATGAATATGTGTTTCTTCTGCAAATCTGATCTCTGGGTCAAAAGTTTCCTTTTCTGGCTGAATTGAGCCCTACTGCCAATTCTGAGATGCACTTTGGTCTAACTCCTCAGGGAAAGCTCGTACAGGAAAATTGAATCTGTTTTTGTGCTTTTCAGACCGTGAGGAGCATGAATATGCATTTCTTCTGCAAATCTGATCTCTGGGTCCAAAGTTACGTTTTCTGGCTGAATTGAGCCCTCCTGCCAATTCTGAGGTGCACTTTGGTCTAACTCCTCAGGGAAAGCTCGTGCTTGAAAATTGAATCTGTTTTTGTGCTTTTCAGACCGTGAGGAGCATGAATATGTGTTTCTTCTACAAATCTGAGGTTTGGGTCAAAAGTTTCCTTTTCTGGCTGAATTGAGCCCCACTGCCAATTCTGAGATGCACTTTGGTCTAACTCCTCAGGGAAAGCTCGTACTTGAAAATTGAATCTGTTTTTGTGCTTTTCAGACCGTGAGGAGCATGAATATGTTTTTCTTCTGCAAATCTGAGCTCTGTATCAAAAGTTACGTTTTCTGGCTGAATTGAGCCCTCCTGCCAATTCTGAGGTGCACTTTGGTCTAACTCCGCAGGG
>NW_027257200.1:0-35948 GCF_029215685.1 Pituophis catenifer annectens
GGAAGAATTCAAATCAGAAGTCAATGTTAAGATTAAGGACAATGATTATAAAATTTCTGATGTTGATGATAAAATGCAGAGAGTTGAAAATGAAATTGTAATGATGCAATTCAGGGCCATGGAATTCGCTATAAGGCTCAGAGGAATCAGAGAGGATGACAGACAGGATTTGAGACAGATTTGTGCTGATGCTTTGGCTGTGTTATTAAAAATTAACCCTGAAGTGGTTTTTTATAAAATAGATAAAATTTACAGAGTGAATTCCTGGGTGGCCAGACAAAGACAACTGCCTAGAGATGTGGTGATATATTTTACAGACAGAGCAATAAGAAATGATATCCTGCAAAAATCTTTTCTCTCCTCTGTGCAAGTGGGGGGGGGGGCTCAAATTGGAGTTTATAAAGAATTGCCACCCAAAATGTTGAAAGCTAGAAAAGATTTTGGCTTTCTAGTAAATGAATTGAAAAAACAAGAGATACCATTCCGGTGGGATGCCCCAACTGGTATAATTTTAAAATACAATGGAGAAAGACATCGCTTGAACACTGTTGAGAAGGCGGAGCATTTTTACTCTACTATTCTTAAAGAAAGAACGCCATCTCCACGTACGTCTACAGTGCTGGAGATTAAGGAGAGTGATAAGAAGCAACTCCAGCAAGAGTTGCAAGAACAGTCTAAGCAGGTGGAGCCAGAGGAAATGCAGGGTGCTGTAGGAGGCTTTCTGGAGGAGCACCTGATAGAATCTTCTCCAATCTTGGACCCGGCTCGGATGGTTGAAGTCAAAGACCAGCGTATAATTCGTGCAAAATCTAAGCAACTTAAAGAAAAGCAGCAACAGGAAAAACAATACAAAAAGGGAGCTAAGAGTACTACACAAGAGTCTGAAGCCATGGGGGGAGCAAAACCGAAGATTTCGGAAGGTCTTCGGCTATTCTGCTCGTCGCTTCAAAAAGATAAAGATGACAATTAAGTGCTTATCTTGGAATGTGAATGGGTTGAATTCATTACAGAAAAGGAAGAAGTTATTTGCATATTTGAGACAATTTAATAATGATATAATTTGTTTACAAGAAACTCATATTAGAACCCAAGATCAAAAACACCTGATAAATTCTAAATTAGGAACACATTTCATAGCTTCAACTTTGCAAAAAAAGAATGGTGTGGTTATTTATGTAAACAAAAGATTGACAGCTAAAATTATAGAAGCAGATGAAGATGGTAGGTTCATAGCAATTGAATTGCTTACAGTAAATGGCCAAATTCTTTTGATTGGAATTTATGCTCCCAACCAACAACAGGATCATTTCTATAAAATGCTACACACCAAAATACTGCAATGGGACTATAGATCTATTTTAATTATGGGAGATTGGAATGGCGTAATTGATTCTAAATTAGATAAAAAGAGTTTGGCGAAATCCAGGATTAGACTACCACAGACTTTTTTTGATATGAAAGAAGATTTGGAATTAAAAGATATTTGGAGAATACATAACCCGAAAGAATTGGACTATACTTTTTTTCCGATAGACATAGATCCTTCTCTAGGATTGATTTTATTTTGTTGTCAGATGATCTACTTGTTAAGACAAAAAGAACAAAGATCTTTCCAAGAACTTTGACCGACCATAGCCCAGTATGGATAGAAATTGAGATGGGTAAAATTGAGAGACGATCATGGAGATTAAATGAAAACTTGTTCAGATATGAAAAAAATATAATAGAACTTAAGAAGCAGTTGAAAGAATTTTTTGAAATGAACTTGAATAAGGGTACCCCAGTTGAAATTGTGTGGGATGCGAGCAAAACCTATATGAGAGGGGTACTCATTTATATGAATTCTAAACATAGACTGAATCGACAAAAGAAAAGATCTGAATTGGAAACAGAAATAAAGAATAAAGAACAGCTACTTATTAAAAACCCAACAGATGAAAGAACACGTGGTGTTATAAAACTTTTGAAAGATCAATTTCAAATGCTTATGGTGGAACAAGTTGCAACAAACCTACAATATGCGAGGCACAATACATTTTGTAACGCCAATAAACCGGGCAGATGGTTGGCCTATACATTAAGGAAGAAGCAGAGTATACGGACTATTGATAGTATTGATATTGGAGGGAAAGAAATCTTTCAACAAAAATTAATTAAAGAAGCTTTTGTGGATTATTATACTAAACTATATGCTAAAGATGATATGCAGAATGGACTTATAGAAAAATACTTAGATAATAAAAGAGTTACAAAAATTACTAATCAACAAAAGGAAAGAATGAATTATCCTATAACAGAGGAGGAGATAATAATAGCAATTAAACAATTAAAAACAGCCAAAGCTCCTGGAACGGATGGTTTGACTGCAGTGTATTATAAAACTTTGCAAGCAGAAATGGTGGAACAACTTAGAGATTTATTTTGCAATATTCAACAAGGGGGTAAAATACCCCCATCATGGACAACAGCTTATATTTCTTTGATACCAAAAGAGCAAGTAGGTCCTAAAAAACCGGAGAATTATCGACCAATATCTCTTCTGAATACTGATTATAAAATTTATGCAAAAGTACTAGCCAACAGGTTGATGCCAGTAATCCAAGAGGTGATTCATGATGACCAAGTGGGATTTATCGAGGGCAGATACATGAAAGACAATGTAAGGCAAGTAATAGACTTATTGGAATATCATGAGAGGAATAAACAGGTACCTGCAGTGCTGGTCTTTTTGGATGCGGAAAAGGCCTTTGATAGAGTGGATTGGAATTTTCTATTAAAGACTTTAAAAAAGATGGACTTTGGGGACCAATTTATACAGGCGGTTTCAGCAATTTACCAAGAGCAAAAGGCACAGATTATTATTAATGGAAGCTTGACAACAGAGTTTAAAATTGAAAAAGGAACAAGACAGGGATGTCCGTTATCCCCATTGCTATTTATTTTAACACTAGAAGTCTTGCTAAATACAATTCGGGACTCTAATATCTTGAAAGGTATAATGATAAGGCAAGAGGACTACAGAATAAAGGCATTTGCAGATGACCTGGTTGTTACCCTAACACAGCCAATGGAATCAATAATCCAGATGAAAGACATTATACAAGACTATGGTAAAGTTTCAGGTTTTAGATTGAACCAGAAAAAAACTAAGATGATAGTTAAAAATATGACACAAGATCGTAAATACGAGCTTGAAAGGAGGGCAGGTTTTGAGATTGTACCAAAGGTAAAATATCTAGGAGTTCAGGTTGCAGAATCAAATATGAAATTGTTTCAAAATAATTATGAGGTGTTGTGGCGAGAGGTGCAGAAAGATATGGAGACTTGGAAAAAACTGCAACTGTCTTTACTCGGAAGAATAGCAGCAGTTAAGATGAACATTTTGCCAAGATTTCTTTTTTTGTTTCAAATGATTCCGGTGCTTAAAAGTGATAAACAACTGAAAGTGTGGCAAAGTGGAGTGAATAAGTTTGTTTGGAACGAGAAAAAACCGAGAGTGAAATTGAAAATTATGCAAGATGTTCCAGAAAGGGGAGGTCTTAAACTTCCAAACCTACAATTATATTATGAAGCAGCAGCTTTGACTCAAACAAGTGATTGGTTTGGAAGGAAAAAGACTGGAATATTGAATATAGAAAGTTTTGATCTTGAATTTGGATGGCATGCCTACTTATTTTATGAGAACAAAGTGGATAAAGTATTTAAAAGCCATATACTTAGAGACTCTTTGATGAGGGTTTGGAAGAAGCACCGACTCAAATGGGATTACAAAATACCGCTATGGTTGGATCTTGGTCATATTATGTGGAATACAAATATAATGTCACTCGGGGGGTTTTTATATAAAGAGGTTCTTTTTACAGATGTGGGCAGATGGCAGTTGAAGACATTAGAGACACTGTTGGACGAAGGGATTAATTTAACTTGGTTACAATACAATCAACTTCAATTGAGATGGAAAGAGGACCAAAAAACTGGTATTATGTTGCATGAGGAAGAATTGGTTAGACATATAAAAGAGAAAGGTCCAATGCATATTAAAAGGCTTTATAATGTTTTGTTAGAAAGGGATTCAGAAACTGAATTGGTTAAAGATTGTATGATCAAGTGGGCACAAAATTTTGAAGAACCAGTGATGTTGGAAACATGGGAAAAAAATTGGGTTCAGAATGTTAAATTTACACAGTCGCAGAATTTGAGGGAAAATTTCTATAAAATGTTTTATAGATGGCATTTAGACCCCAAAAAATTGTCGTGTATGTACCCTAATGTTCAGCCAAAATGTTGGAAATGTGATTGTTTAGATGCTACATATTATCATGTTTGGTGGACTTGTAAGAAAGTTAAGGTTTTTTGGATAAAAATTTGGTGGGTTATGCAGAATTCAATTTTCTCCACAACTGTTTTTATTGGGTATAGTTAAGGGTTTTACATTGGGTGAAACAAAGTTGATATTGTACATGATAACTGCAGCTAGATTATTGATAGGTAAATACAGGAAAAATGAAGCTTTGCCCACTATCGAGGAATGGACTTTGAAGATGGCCAGTTTTGCAGAGATGGTGAAGATTTCAGCATATTTAAAAGATTGTTCACAAGAGACTTATGAATGGGAATGGAAAAAGTGGATAGATTATGTTCAGAACAAATATCAAACCAGGAAGTATCAAATAGCTTTTATTTGAAAATGGTATATTAAGATAGAAATATTTTAATGTAATGAGGATGAAAAACTATAAGGGGGAGGGAGGGGTTCAAGTTTTATACAAAGGGTTTTTTTTTTCTTGATTTGAGTATATTGTATGGAAGTCCGGGGGGAGGGGAGGGTTAGGGAGGGCTAGGGAGGATGAGGTTGGGAAGTTCGGGTGGGTTGAGGCGGGGGGGAAAGGGGTGAAAATGTAATTGTAAAACTTTTGCAATAAAAAAAAAAAAAGACCTTATTATTTCACCAGGCGGGCCTGGCCTAATTTTCTCCCTCTTTTATAGAAGATTTTTAATTTTAAAATATGTTTTAGTATTTTATATATTCAATTTTAAAATTGGTTTTAAATAGTTTGGGGTTTTAAATTTGTCGGGGCCAAAATTATTTAATTTGATTTTATTCTACTTTTAAATTTTGTATGTATGTGTTTTATTGTTTGGCTGTGCACCGCCCTGAGTCCTTCGGGAGTAGGGCGGTATAGAAATCAAATAAAAGAAAGAAAGAAAGAAAGAAAGAAAGAAAGAAAGAAAGAAAGAAAGAAAGAAAGAAAGAAAGATAGATAGATAGATAGATAGATAGATAGATAGATAGATAGATAGATAGATAGATAGATAATGGCACAGAATTCACTAACCAAAGGTTAGAGAAATTTTTGCAAGAGGCAGGAATACAGCATAAATGGTCTGCACCATATAGACCACAACACAACGCTTATGTTGAAAGAAGGGGTCAAACATTACAAGCCATGACTAGAACAATGTTGGCAGATTCTGGTTTGCCTGAAACCTTATGAGTTAGGGGTGGGGGGCACTGTACTACGGTGGGGGGCACTGTACTACGGTGGTTCTCCTCCTTTCTCTCCAACCGGTTGCAGTCTGTGTTGGCAGGGGGGCAGAGGTCGACCCCGAGGCCCCTCATATGTGGGGTGCCACAAGGGTCGGTCCTCTCGCCCCTTCTGTTCAACATTTATGTAAAGCCGCTGGGCGAGATCATCCGTGGTTTCGGGGTGAAGTACCATCAGTACGCTGATGATACTCAGTTGTACATCTCCACCCCAGACCACCCCAACGATGCCCTTGAAGTGATGTCCCGGTGTCTGGAGGCCGTGCAGATCTGGATGGGGAGGAACAGGCTCAGGCTCAACCCATCCAAGACCGAGTGGCTGTGGTTTCCAACGTCCCAATATAGTCAGTTGACGCCATCACTGACTATCGGGGGCGAATCGCTGGCCCCCACGGAGAGGGCTCGCAACTTGGGCGTCCTCCTGGATTCACGGCTGTCTTTAGAAGAGCACTTGATGGCTGTGACCGGGAGGATTTTTCATCAGGTTCACCTGATTCGCCAGTTGCGTCCCTTTCTGAATCGGGACTCCCTACACACAGTCACTCATGCCCTTGTCACCTCCCGCCTGGACTATTGTAATGCTCTCTACATGGGGCTCCCCTTGAGGAGCACCCGGAGGCTCCAACTGGCACAGAGTGCAGCCGCGTGGGTGGTTATGGGAGCAACATGGCACTCCCGTGTGACACCTCTCCTGCGCGAGCTGCACTGGCTCCCGGTGGTCTTCCGTGTGCGCTTCAAAGTTTTGGTTACCACCTTTAGAGCGCTCCATGGCTTAGGACCTGGTTATTTACAGAACCGCCTACTACCACAAACAGCCTCCCACCGGCTGGTATGCTCTCATAGAGAGGGGCTCCTCCGGGTGCCGTCAGCCAAGCAGTGTCGACTGGTGGCCCCCAGGGGGAGGGCCTTCTCTGTGGAGGCACCCACTATCTGGAATGAGCTCCCCCCGGAGATACGGAGGATCCCGGATCTGTGCACTTTCCGCCGTGCTCTTAAGACCCTCTTATTCCAGCAAGCCGGCCTGTCCTAATTTTTCTCCCCTTCTTTTAAATCTTTTAAATTTTTTAAACTGAAATTTTAATTTGTTTTAAATTATTGGGATTTTAATTGTTGTGGGCTAAATTATTTAATTTGGTTTTAAATTGTTTCTAACTTTTGTATTTCTGTATTTTATCCTGTGCCTGTTCACCGCCCTGAGTCCTTCGGGAGTAGGGCGGTATACAAATTTAATAAAACTAAACTAAACTAAACTAAAACTTATGGGGTGAGGCTGTTATGTGTGCTAACCATGTACTAAATAACGTTGTACATTAATCTATGGGTGAAATACCATTTACATTATGGCATGGGAGGAAACCAAACCTTTGTTACTTGCACACATTTGGAGCCCCTGTTGGGTACATATTCCATCTAATGTGAGGAGGAAGGAACAACAGAGAGCCAGAAAAATGTTTTTTGTTGGCTATGACTCAAATCATCGGTCCTTTAGATTTTGGGCACCAGGAACTACTAGTGTTTACTGTAGTGCAAATGCAAAATTCCTGGAGCACGAAGGATAGGATAAACTTGAGCGTGCAGATTACAGACAGGATGACAAGAATGTTAGTATTGAGCATTAAATGTTTATCGATACCCCTGATGAGGATATAGACAATGTAGAGGTCTCTATTAAGGATGAAGAAGAGGAAGTAGGTTTAGGGGAGGAGATACCTGCAATGAGTCCTGTCTTGCCTAGGAGATCTAATAGGGAAAGAGGGCAATGAAAATAGAGATATTACAAGTGGCAAGAATCACAGCATTGAAATATAAAGACAAAGAACTTGTGGTTTTAAGACAAATACCCAGAAAAGTTAGAGATTTGAGGAGAGAGTATCAATTTCTAACGAAATTCTTAATATACAAAGGAGTGAGTTTTAGATGGCTAATACCTGAAGGAATTATGGTGTGGACTCATTTGAAAAAGCAAAACTATTTTACCAGCAATTTTGTGGACCTCTGGAGGAAGATTTGGGAGCTGTAGGTGGGGCAAACGAGAAAGAGGAAGAGAAGGATAAAGATGAAAAAGCAAAAGAGGAAAGAGTGCTAAGAGAGGGAGCCAGAGCCAAAGACCCAATGGAACAAAGAGAGAAAAGAGCTATGAAACTAAAAACTAGTAATAAGTAAAACATGGAAGAAGAAATTAAAGCAATTTCTTTAAATGTAAATGGACTGAATGCGGCGATAAAAAGAAATAGAACATTGACTAAATTAAATACTTTGAAGATGGACATTATATGTTTACAAGAAGTCCATATTAGAAAACAACACTTAAAATTATTACAATATCCAAAATTAGGAGTCTTATTTACATCATTGACACATTGACAAGAGGTGTGGTATTGTATATTAAAGAAAAATTAGAACCCAAGTTAATTTTTGAAGACGAGGAAGGTAGGATTTTGATGGTGGAAATAAAAATGAACTTTAAACAAATACTTTTGATAGCATTATATGCACCGAATGAAAAACAAGAATTTTATC
Organism: Pituophis catenifer annectens; assembly: GCF_029215685.1. NCBI lineage: Eukaryota > Metazoa > Chordata > Lepidosauria > Squamata > Colubridae > Pituophis > Pituophis catenifer. Next base: position 8,066 of record NW_027257200.1, read on the forward strand.
GGATATTACACAGGAAAATTATAGAGTTGGACTATGAAAATATATGTATAATGGGAGATTTCAATGTGGTAATAGATGCAGGCTTGGACTATAAAACAATGAAGGTAAATAAAAAGCCTAGAAGTACACTGCCAAAATTGTTTTTTACAATGATAGAAGAATTAAGTATTCAAGATATTTAGAGACAAAAACACTTGAAAGAGAGACAATTTTTTTTTTTAAATTTGATTTATATGCCGCCCTTCTCCGGAGACTCAGGGCGGCTTACAGTGTGCTAAGCAATAGCCTTCATCCTTTTGTATATTTATACAAAGTCATCTTATTGCCCCCATAATCTGGGCCCTCAATTTACCTACCTTAGAAAGGATGGAAGGCTGAGTCAACCTTGAGCCTGGCGAGATTCGAACCTGCAGTAATTGCAGGCAGCTGGTCTTAATAACAAGGTGCTTTAGACCACTGTACTACCAAGGCTCTTGGTACTTTTTATTCAAATAGACATTTATCACGGTCGAGGATAGATATGATATGGATGTCAACTGGACTTATAGACGCTGTGCAAGAAGTAAATATTGGTTCAAATATTTGGGCTGATCACAGCCCAATGACAATAATATGGAAAGGGCAAAAGAAAAAGACAAGGTGCACTTTGAATGCAACAATTTTAAATGAAAAAGAGTTCCAGGACTTTGTAGAAAAAGAATTTGAAGTATTCTTTAAAATAAATAAGAAAGAGGATACATCATTTCAAAATTTATGGGATACAATGAAAGCATATATTAGAGGCCTAGCAATAATGTACTTGGGGAAAAAAGAACAAAAAGAAATGGCAGAAACAAGTAAGATTAGAAGAGGACTATAAGAAATTGGAAAAAGAATTTCAGAAAGATACTTTAAACAAAAAAACCAAGAAATTGATAGAATTGAAAAATCGACACAGTAGAAAAAGCACAGGAGTTCTATAAAAATTACTTAGAAGAAGAACAAGAAAGTAAGGAATAAATAGAAGATAAAAGTCAGGAGGAGGAACAACAGGAAGAAATAGAAAGAGAGGAAGAACAAAAGAAAGAAAGCCTGAGAAAAGGAACGAGAAGAAAGAGAGGGAGCAAAAGGAAGAGTTAAGAGAGAAACAAGAAACACCAAAAGGCAAGTACAGTAAGAGATGGAAGAAAAAATATCTCTATTCTCAGTGAATATTAACGGCCTAAATGCTCAGAAAAAGAGAGCCCAGATATTTACGAAATTTTAAAAATTAGACATGGATGTGATCTGCCTACAAGAGGTCCATATAAAGAAAGACTTTCAAAAACTTTTGGAAAATAAGAAATTAGGAAAACTATATGTGTCACTCTCCCAACAGAAAAAAAGAGGAATAGCAGTGTACATAAAAGAAAGATTAAAATCAGAATTGAAATATGCAGATGATGAGGGAAGAATTCTGATGATCAAATTAGATACTGAAATGAAACAATTCTTATTAGTAGTGATTTATGCCCCTAATACAAACCAAAAAGATTTCTATAAAAAATTACACAATAAAGTATTAGAACAAGAAATAGAAAATATATGTATAATAGGAGATTACAATGCGATAGTCGACACTAAAAAAGATTACTATAGTGATAATAAGAGTAAAAAAAAAAGGAAATATTACCAAAAGAGTTTTTTAATATGATATCTGAATTAGGCTTAAAAGATACGTGGAGAGAAATTAATAGAGAAGAGAGACAATACACATACTATTCCCACCCGCACCAATCGTGGTCCAGGATCAATATGGCCTGGATGATGGCACAACTGCAATTGGAGATACAAAAAATAGATATTGGAACAAATGAATGGGTGGACCACAACCCTATAATAATACATTGGAAGGGACAAAAAAAATACAAAAGATGGACTCTAAGCCGGTATTTATGTAAGGAGAAAGAATACAAACAACTAGTGGGAAAAGAGATAGAGATCTTCTTAAGTATAAATAAAAAAGAATACACCTCGCCCCAAAATCTTTGGGACACTTTGAAAGCTTACATTAGAGGGGTGTTAATTGCATATACTGCAAAGAGGAACAAACAGAAAAGATATCAAAAAAATAAATTACAGGAAGAACTCCAAAAAGTAGAGGAAAAACTATATAAAGATCCGCAAAATAAGAAATTTAAAGAGGAATGGAGAATAATTAAACACAAATTAAATTTGATTACACAGGAAGAAATTGCTCTGAAAATAAAGGCAGCGAAACAAAACCATTTTGAGCATGCAGACAAAATAAGTAGATGGCTAGCTTTTAAGCTGAAAAAAGAAAAAGAAAAAAGAATGATACAATACTTGAAGAATGAAGAAGGGGAAGTATGTTACAAAACAGAAAAAAAAAATAGTACATAACTTCCTCTCCAAACTGTATACTCAGGAACAAAAAAAGGAAACTGAAATACAGAGATATATAGAGGAAATAAATGTTTGCAAGCTGACAGAGGAACAGAAAGAGGCATTGAATAGACCAATCTCCGAAACTGAATTTGGAATGGCAATGAAAAAACAAAAAAATAATAAATCCCCAGACCCAGATGGATTACTGATAGAACTATATAAAAATATGATAGAACAGACTGGAGAACTTATGTTAGAAATATTTAATGAAGTATTGCAAGAGACAAAAACACCCAAATGGTCAGAAGCTCTAATTACATTGATTCATAAGGAGGATTCAGATCCACAACTAATACAAAATTACAGACCTATCTCTCTACTGAATTCCGATTATAAATTATTTATGTCAATAATTGTGGATAGACTAAAAGTGATTCTGAACAAACACATACATTTGGACCAAAGTGGTTTTCTCCCAGGACGGCAAATCAAAAATAATACACGGATGATAGTAGATATATTAGAATATTATGAGGTACACGCAGAGAAAAAATTTTCACTGGTTTTCCTTGATGCGCAAAAGGCCTTTGACAATTTGAACTGGAACTTCATGACACAATTAATACAGAAATTGGACTATGGACAAAAATTGGACAAATGATTGGGAAAATTTATTCAACACAGACCGCAAAGGCATTGGTTAATCAGGATATGACAAAAGGCTTTAAAATAACAAAAGGAGTAAGACAAGACTGCCCACTCTCCCCACTTCTTTTTATTCTAGCACTGGAGCCACTTTTAAATAAAATTAGGGAAGATAAGGAAATAAAGGGCCTGAGAATTAAAAGTGAGGAGTACAAAGTCCAGGCATACGCAGACGATATGGTCTTTATAATTGAAGAACCTTTAGAATCTGGCCCCAAACTGATTAGAAAAATAGAAGAATTTGGTGAAGTAGCAGGGTTAAAAATTAATAAGAATAAATCGAAATTACTAACTAAAAATCCTACAAAAAACCAGGAGACAGAATTAGAAAGGATTATGAATATCCAAGCAACAAAAAAATTAAATATTTGGGAATCTGGCTCACGGCAAGAAGTTCCTCAATTAAAAAAGAAAACTATGATAAATTAACTGAGCAAATTAGGAAAGATTTGGAAAACTGGACAAAGTTGCAGATTTTATGGATGGGAAGAGTGGCAGTAATAAAAATGAATATCTTGCCCAAAATTTTATTCCTTTTCCAGACTATTCCGATAAAAATGGGGAAAATTTTTTTCAACTTATTAAATAGATTAACTACAAAATTTATTTGGCAAGGAAAGAAGCCTAGAATTAGGTTAAAAGTATTACAAGATACCAGAGAGAGAGGAGGAGCCGCCCTCCCAGATTGGGAGACCTACTATCAAGCAGTAGGATTAGTTTGGATAAAGGAGTGGATGGAATTGGAAAATAAAAGGCTGCTAACATTAGAAGGACATGATCTAACTATAGGGTGGCACTCATATTTATGGGGAGGAAAACAAAATATTTATGGATACTTTAGAAGGCACACAATTAGGAATTCTTTACTAATAATTTGGAATAAAATTAAAAAACAGCATTATATACAAATCCCGTCTTGGATTTCCCCAGAGGAAACTTTAACATATCCAAATTTAGTAGACTGGACAAAATTAATTAGGTATAGAGACATAATAACCAAGAGGGGAATATTAAGAACTAGAAACGAATTGGAACTGGACTTAGGAAGAGAAGTGCAATGGTGGACATATCTGCAGATAAATTCAAAGTACACAGAGGATATAAAAAAAGATCAAGTTCGACTAGAAGAAACAGAATTAGATAAAATCATACTAGGGAATGATTGAAAACTAATAAGTAGACTATACAAGTTTCTAATTCGGTATAAAATGGAAGAGGAAACGGTGAAAGACACGATGATCAAATGGGCACAAAACTTTAACCATGTGATAGAACTAGAGAAGTGGGAGAGGATGTGGAAAACGAACATGAAACTAACAATTGCGACGGCATACAAGGAAAACCAGATGAAAATGTTTTATAGATGGCACCTCCCACCGGCCAGAATTGCAAAAATGTTCCCTACCAACTCCCCGAAATGTTGGAAGTGCAAGACTGGCTACGGAACATACTATCATCAATGGTGGACCTGTACGATGGCACAAAAATTCTGGAAGAAAATCAAAACTTGGATAGTAGAAATAATTCAGAACCCAATAGAGGGAAAACTGGAACAATTTCTGTTAGGAATCTCAATAGACAATTATACTAAAGAAATACAGTACCTTATATTGCATATTATTTATTTATTTATTTTATTAATTTAATTTGTATACCGCCCTTCTCCCAGAAGGGACTCAGGGCGGTGAACAGCCAAAATTAAAAAACATACAAATGCAAAAGTTAAGATAATTAAAAGAATTAAATCATTGGCTACCCAATTTAAAACCCCAAATCCATAAAATTTAAAATCCCAATTAAAAACCATTTAGGCTAGGCCGGCTTGATGAAATAAAAACATCTTCAGGGCTTTACGGAAGGTCCGGAGGTCCGGGATCAATCGTATTCCAGGAGGCAGCTCATTCCACAGGGCGGGTGCCCCCACAGAGAAGGCTCGCCCCCTGGGGGCCGCCAGCCGACATTGCCTGACTGACGGCACCCCGAGGAGGCCCTCTCTGTGAGAGCGTATTGGCCGGTGGGAGGTTATCGGTAGCAGCAGGCGGTCTCACAAATACCCTGGCCCTAAGCCATGGAGCGCTTTAAAGATGAAAACCAACACCTTAAAGCACACCCGGAAGACCACCGGGAGCCAATGCAGCTCGCGCAGGAGAGGTGTTACGTGGGAGCGCCACGTCGCTCCCATAATCACCCGCGCGGCCGCATTCTGCACCAGCTGGAGCCTCCGGGTGCTCCTCAGGGGGAGCCCCATGTAGAGAGCGTTACAGTAGTCCAGGCGTGACGTAACCAAGGCATGAGTGACTGTGCACAAGGAGTCCCGATCCAGAAAGGGGCGCAACTGGCGTATCAGGCGAACCTGATAAAAAGCCCCCCTGGCCACGGCCGTCATATGCTCTTCTAAAGACAGCCGTGTGTCCAGGAGGACGCCCAAGTTGCGAGCCCCCTCTGTGGGGGCCAATGACTCGCCCCCAATAGCCAGCGATGGCACCAGCTGGCTATACCGGGACGCCGGCATCCACAGCCACTCGGTCTTGGAAGGGTTGAGCCAAAGCCTGTTCCTCCCCATCCAGACCCGCACGGCCTCCAGACACTGGGACATCACTTCGAGGGCATCATTGGGGTGGTCTGGGGTGGAAATGTACAGCTGAGTGTCATCAGCGTACAGATGGCATCACACCCCAAAACCACGGATGATCTCACCCAGCGGCTTCACATAAATGTTGAACAGGAGCGGCGAGAGGACCGACCCTTGCGGCACCCCGCAAGCAAGGTGCCTCGAGGTCGACCTCTGCCCCCCTGCCAACACAGACTGCGACCGGTCAGAGAGATAGGAGGAGAACCACCGCAGCACGGTGTCTCCCACCCCCAGTCCCTCCAGCCGGCGCAGCATGATACCATGGTCGATGGTATCAAAAGCCGCTGAGAGGTCTAACAGGACCAGAACAGAGGAACAACCCCTGTCCCGAGCCCTCCAGAGATCATCCACCAATGCGACCAATGCCGTCTCCGTGCTGTACCCAGGCCTGAAGCCGGACTGGCACGGATCTAGATAGACGGTTTCATCCAGGAACTGTGGGAGCTGTCGCGCAACCACACTCTCCACAACCTTCGCAACAAAGCGAAGGTTGGAGACCGGACGATAGTTTGCCAAAACGGCCGGGTCCAGAGAAGGCTTCTTGAGGAGGGGCCTCAACACCGCCTCTTTCAAGGCGGGAGGCAAGATATTGACTGCATATATTGACTGCAGCACGTATTGTATACGCACAATATTGGAAAAAGGAAACACTACCAACGGAAGAGGATTTAATTAAAAAAAATTCTAGAATGTGCAGAATTAGATAAATTAACTAAAGAAATTAAGGGGAAAGAAGAATCAAAGTATTATAAGGTTTGGAGTAGATGGTATGAATGGTTGAAACATAAGGAAATAAGTTAAATGAATGAAGAAAGGAGGGGGAAAATGTGTATGATCTTTTGTTAGTAAAGAAGAAATGATATAAAGTAGAAAATGAACGTCAAATAAGTATATACTTAAATATTTGTAAATATTGATGTATAGAAAGAGCAGACCGCTGTGTATAGCTGAAAGAAAAGTGATATTTTTCTTTTTTGTGTTACTTTTTGTTGTATGTATATGTTTGATTTTTAATGTGTTTTTAATGTGTTTAAAATAAAACTTTTTAATTTTTTTTAAAAAAATAAATAAAATAAATAAGAAAGAGGATACATCATTTCAAAATTTATGGAATACAATGAAAGCATATATTAGAGGCCTAGCAATAATGTACTTGGGACAAAAGAACAAAAAGAAATGGCAGAAACAAGTAAGATTAGAAGAGGACTATAAGAAATTGGAAAAAGAATTTCAGAAAGATACTGTCAGCACTTCAACCTGCATTTACTCTAGTGCTGACATAAGAAGGAGAAGAGGGGGCAGCTGGCAAGAGGACGCTTGACTTCTCACCTACTTATTTTCCCTGAAGATAATATCCCCTAGGAGATGAAATGGGAGGGGGGACATTCCTGGGAGCTGAGTAGTAGATATGGGGAGAGTGATTTGGAAGAGGGCCAATGAGACGCAGAGAATTGGGGAACGGAAAGGGAAGGTTTGGGGTCAGGAAGTCAGAGTTGGCTACGCCACAATCAGGGACAGGTTGTCATGCTTAATAAAATGAAAGATTTCTTCAAAGACTATTTGTTTGGAAATGCAATTTATTTTATTTGAGGCGACATCGAAACCTGACAGATACTTTAAATAAAAAAAACCAAGAAATTGATAGAATTGAAAAAAACATGAAATAACTTTAAATGAACAAGAATCATTAGCAAATAAATTGAGAGCAACCAAACAGAATTTTTTTGAAAATGCAAACAAACCAGGAAGATGGCTAGCATACAAGTTAAGAAAAGAGTGGGAGAAGAAAATTATAAAATGCCTACAAGATGGAGAAGGGAAATTACAATATAGAATTGAAGATAAAAAGAAAATAATTCAAGACTACTATGAGCAACTTTACTCTCAAGAGAAGATTCCGGAGGAAGAGATATTAAGCTATTTGGAAAAATCAGATTTGACTAAAATATCAGAGCAATACAAAGGAATGCTAGAAGAAAGAATAACAATGATGGAAGTAACAGAAGCAATAAAAAGACAAAAAAGTGGAAAAGCACCAGGACCAGATGGTCTACCAGCGGAGATATATAAAACATTGCAAGAGGTGATTAGTAATGTAATGTTGGATTTATTCAATGATTTATTAATGAAGGCAAAAATGCCCGATTCATGGAAGGAGGTATATGTAACACTTATACCTAAAGAAGACACAGATTTACAATTGATAAAAAACTATAGACCGATTTTGTTGTTAAATGCGGACTATAAGATTTTTGCGTCAATAATGGCACACAGATTGAAAAAGCCACTAAATGAATACATACATGCAGACCAAAACGGATTTTTACCAAAAAGGCAAATTAAAGACAATATGAGGATGATTTTGAACACTTTGGAGTATTATGAGAATCATTCAGAAAAACAGATGGCGTTGATGTTTTTGGATGCCCAAAAAGCCTTTGATAATGTGAGTTGGCAGTTCATGATAAAACAACTACAGAGTATGGACTTTGGGGAGAGATTCATAAATATTACAAAAACAATATATAATATACAATTTGCTAAGATAATGATAAATGGGGATATGACAGAAAAGATCAGCATAATGAAAGGTACTAGGCAAGGATGTCCCCTTTCACCATTGTTGTTTATCTTTAAATAGAAATATTAGATGAGATGAAGAGATAAAAGGGATAAAAGTTAAAAAAGAAGAGTATAAATTGCAGGCCTTTGCAGATGATTTGGTATTTATTATAGAGGACCCACAAACAACAGGCCCTAAATTATTAGAACAAATAGAAGAATATGGGAAAGTTTCCAGCTGGAAAATAAATAAAGATAAAACAAAAATGTTGGTCAAAAATATAACAGAAAAACAAAAAAGAGAGATAAAAGAAAATTTGGGTATACAAGTAGTGAAAAAAGTTAAATATCTTGGAGTATATCTAACTTCAAGATGTGTAACAATAAAAGAAGATAACTACTACAAATAAAAACAGCAAGTTGAAAGAGATTTGGAAAAATGGAAGAATCTCCAATTATCACTGATGGGACAGATTGCACTGATAAAGATGAATATATTACCAAGACTATTATTTTTATTCCAGACTGTGCCGATAAAAATTGAAAAGACTTATTTTCAACACCTCAATAAGATAATAAGGAAATTTATATGGCAAGGAAAAAAAAGCAAGAATAAGTACAGTATAAGAATGCTGCAAGATACAAGACTGCGAGGTGGATTTGGTATACCAAATTGGGAACTATATTACCAGGCAGCAACATTGACATGGTTAATGGAATGGGTGGAGCTAAGAAATACAAGGTTGTTAACATTGGAAGGTTATGATCTACAATTGGGATGGCATGCTTTTTTATGGTATGGTAGAAATAAGATACACACATATTTTCATAGACATTATGTAAGAAATGCATTGTTATTGGTACGGGAGAAAGTAAGAGACAAGTACTATGTGAAAATACCAACATGGTTATCGACTATGGAAGCTTTAATACACCCAAATGTTTTTAATTTTGGAAATATTGTTAGATATAAGGATTTATTAATGGATAAGGGGGAATTGAAAGGGAAACAGGAACTAGAAGAACAGGGGATTGAGACAGATTAGTATATGTATATGCAGATACAAACAAGATATGAGAAAGATGTTAAATTATATGGTTTTTATATGGAAAAGACTGAACTGGATAGGATAATCACAGGAACAGATGACAATTTAATTAAAAAATTTTACAATTTCTTACTTAGCATTGAGCTAGAGGAGGAACAAGTAAAAGAAACAATGATAGCTTGGGGAAGGAATTTCGGATATTCAATTGACTTGGAAAAATGGCAACAATTATGGGAAAGGAACTATAAATTAATGATGTCCACTGCATACAAGGAAAATCAATATAAAATGTTTTATAGATGGCATATGCCACCTGAGAAATTAGCAAAAATGTTTAAAGAAAAATCAGCAAAATGTTGGAAGTGTCATCAATTACCAGGATCATAGTATCATATGTGGTGGACATGTCTGGAAGCAAAAAAATATTGGAGTAAAATTAAGATTTGGTTGGAGGAAATGATACAGCAACGTATTGAATTTAAACCAGAGCTGTTCCTATTGGGTATCCTTCCAGGAGAAATTAGCAAGGAAAATGTTTATTTGATAGTCCAGGTAATAACAGCTGCAAGGATTGTTTATGCACAAAATTGGAAAGCAGAGAAAATACCTTTGGAAGAAGAAGTAATAATTTTTTTTTAATTGTGCAGAAATGAATAGATTAACTTTGATGATTAAGGATAGAGAAGACTCAGAATATTTTAAAATATGGAATTATTTTTATCACTGGTTGGAGAAGAGATATAAATGATTAATTATATAAGTATGTATAAATATGTGATGAGTAGAATATTATACTAGCTATGAATTGATATTATGGATTGGTTAAGGATCAAGATAGAAGAAACAACACATATATAGAAGAAGAAAGGAACTTTGGAAAATAACACCGAGATGTCACAGGGAAGAGATAACTGATGTATTAAATGTTCGTCTAAAAAATAAAAAACTTAAAAAAAAGAAAAAGAAATGTACCACAGAGCCACAATGCGACCCTGCGTCGGCTTGGCTCGACAAAAAAAAAAGCAATTGACATCTGGTCAGTTGCTTTTCCTGCAGAGCTGCCTGTGTTGGGATGCCCCGCCTCCCTGCCGACCAGCTGGTCTTCGGCACGCTGCTCCTGGGCTTTTCGATCTCCAGACATCAGATTCCCACCACCCAGCACCAGTTTAGGGGTTCCTTCCCCCCCCCAGGGGAGGGAGGGAGGGAGGGAGGGAGAGAGAGAGAGAGAGAGAGAGAGAGAGAGAGGGGGGGGGGACTTACAATGAGGAGGTGTTGTGTGTATATATAGAGAAATAGTAATAAAAGTTGCAAGCAGGCTGAAATGAGGGAAGGCTGCAGAACTGGATGGTGAAACCGCAGAAATATTAAAATAGGGATTTGCTCTGCTGATCAAGGGGAGAAATTAAAGAAATGCAGAAAATAACAACTTGAATCTGAATTTCAAGTGATCTACTAGCTAGCTGGGGGATTAAAAAAAATATTTTACAAACTCAAATCTGAGTTTTTTTGCCCAAATATGAGGGAGGAGAAATTATGAATTTCCTTTGGGCTGAGGAGAAGTGAGATTTCATGCCTGAGGAATTACGCTCAATCCGGAGCAGTTTAGGAGAATGGGACCCAGAGGGTGAACTTGGCACATTTAATTTCGCTGCATAGAGCTTTAAAAAGTTTGGTGGTGCATACTTGAACTTGTGTGATTTTATTTCTGCTCCAATCCCCTGACACATTTAATTGTAACCCTTAATGTTTAATTTTTATTAAGTTCAGGAGTTCCTTCCTCCCCCCCCAGGTGTGTGTGTGTGTGTGTGTGTGTGTGTGTGTGTGAGAGAGAGAGAGAGAGAGAGAGAGAGAGAGAGAGAGAGAGAGAGAGAGAGAGAGAGAGGCAGAGAGAGGGAGGGAAAGAGAAATGATATTACATAAGTTTTTCGTTTTTATTGTTGCTAAACGTAATATTTCAAAAGCAGAAAAAAAATGAAGGGGCATAAAAGTGCATTTATCATGTTTTTCTTAGAACAATTAGCTGAACTCTGCCTTGTTTATCATTATTTTAGGTAGTAAAACATTATTCAGGTTAAATTGCCGTGTTGGCACTTTGCGATAAATAAGTGGGTTTTGGGTTGCAGTTTGGGCACTTGGTCTCTAAAAGGTTTGCCATCACTGTTGTAGGACATAAGCTGTTCCAAGTAGAGCTACCTTTTGTAATTGATTGATGGGGATTTTGTCAATGATGATGGTTTTCATTTCATTCACTACATCCTACAACATCTTGAATCTCCAAAGACCTACGCAAGAGTCCTCTTTGTAGACTTTAGTTCAACATTCAATACCATCATTCCAGACACACTTCTAACTAAGCTAAACCAGCTACAGGTACCTGAACACACTTGTAAGTGGATCATAAGCTTCCTAACAAACAGGAAGCAGCAGGTGAAGCTAAGCAGAATCACATCAGATACCTGTACAATTAGCACAGGGCCCCCCCCAAGGCTGTGCGCTCTCCCCACATTTCTCTGTATACCAATGACTGCATCTCTAACGATCCAACTGTTAAACTACTGAAGTTCGCAGATGACACAACAGTGATCAGTCTCATTTGAGACAATGATGAATCCACATACAGACGGGAGGTTGAACAACTAGCCTCATGGTGTGACCGGAACAATCTGGAACTGAACACACTCAAAACCGTAGAAATGGTGGTAGACTTTAGGAGAAACCCTTCCATACTTCCACCTCTCACAATACTAGACAACACAGTATCAACACTAGAGACCTTCAAATTTCTAGGTTCTACCATATCGCAAGATCTAAAATGGACAGCTAAAATCAAAAACGTCATCAAAAAAGCACAACAAAGAATGTTCTTTCTGCGCTAACTCAGAAAGCTCAAACTGCCCAAGGAGCTGCTGATAACAGTTCTACAGAGGAATTACTGAGTCTGTCATCTGCACCTCTATAACTGTCTGGTTTGGCTCTGCAACCCAACAAGACAGACACAGACTTCAGAGTATAATTAGAACTGCAGAAAAAACAATTGCTACCAACCTGCCTTCCATTGAGGACCTGTATACTGCACGAGTCAAAAAGAGGGCTGTGAAAATATTTACAGACCCCTCACATCCTGGACATAAACTGTTTCAACTCCTACCCTCAAAACGATGCTATAGAGCACTGCACACCAGAACAACTAGACACAAGAACAGTTTTTTCCCCGAATGCCATCACTCTGCTAAACAAATAATTCCCTCAACACTGTCAAACTATTTACTAAATCTGCACTACTATTAATCTTCTCATCATTCCCACCACCCATCTTGTAGGAAGTTAGCACCCACCCCTTTCCTGGAAGAGTGAAATATTTTAGGAAATAGGAAAAAGGCAGAATATTATATTTCCCTGGATGAGAAATGGATAAGCATGTTTTGAAGCAGCTCCCATCTTCCTGCCCCCACCCTTTGTCAATGGGCCATTAAGGCCTGGGCCAGTCTCTTCTACATAACAAAGATCTACCTCCTTCAGGCAGAGCCATAGTAGGAATTGCCAAAGATCCAACAAAGATAGGATTAGCCCTCTACACAAAAGCAGCAGAAACTCACCACATGTGACCTGGGAAGCACATGTGACCATCAGCCAGCAAGGCTAGCTAAGACCCCCACCCCCTGGGAGTCTGACAACCAATCAGGATACTCTTTCGGGGCCCCAGGAAATGCAAAGCCAGAGAGAGCATAAAAACCCAAGGACTCCCTGTATCTGCCCTTTTCTGTTCAGGAACTCAAGCCATGTGATCCTGTCCACCATTAAACCATCTTTCCAAGCAGTCTCTGTGTTTCCAGTGTCTTTTTCCCCACTTGGAGCAGAACCTAGAAGGAGATTTCTTCCAACAATCTCCTTCCATTTATGACTGTATGACAGTAATTTTGTTGCTTGTATCCTTACGATTTATATTGATATTGTTTCTTGATTGCTTATTTGTACCCTATGACTATCATTAAGTGTTGTACCTTATGATTCTTGATGAACGTATCTTTTCTTTTATGTACACTGAGAGCATATGCACCAAGACAAATTCCTTGTGTGTCCAATTACACTTAGCCAATAAAAATTCTATTCTATTCTATTTGAGGTGTTATATGGCAGGTGCTTATCAGTTAAATTCTAAAGATCCAGAGTACTTTAGCTTATTCATTTTTATGGTTTCAAATTTTTATTAGTTTATCAAAATATAAAATACAAAGGAAAATAAAAATAAAGGAAAACTAGGGGAAGGAAAAAGGTAAGGGAAGAGAAAATGTGAGGTAAAAGAAAAAAGTGTTGACTTCCGTCTCTTTTTAGCACGGTAGAAGTTAACATTACAGCCTCAACTTTTTACTTTTACACATTATAGTATATGCTAGCCATTTTTATAACAAATCTATCTAATCAGCAAAACCAAAATCTGTCAAGAGTTTGTTGCAAAAATCAAATCCAAGAGAGCAGAGATCAGTTTTTCAGTTCAGAGTTCAGAGCAGACTAGTTTCGTTTTAGAGCACATAGACTAGACCAGACTTGTTTGCTAAGCCATGCCCAGGCTCCCAACTGGTTTCAGCTCCCATTGGCTGATTTAGTTGCTATGCCTATTCATTGGCTGACCTTGTTACCATGTCTTCCCAGTCATGAATATTCTGACAAAATCAGTTTCAATTTTTTTCATCACAAGCACAAAATCCAGAAGTGATTTACAAATGAAAAACATAATTAATTATATTCTCTTCTTTGAATAAAGCAATCAATTTAACCATCTCTGCTTTTTCTTCCTTGCTGTGGATATATACTTCTGTTTGCACTTAATAATCTTTATAAACTATCACCATTTATATTAACAAAATTCACTGTATTCTTTGATTCTTTAACCTTAAAGGGAGAAAAAAAAATTTTTTATCCATTTTAAAACACTAAACTTTTCTTTTAAAATATTTCTAAAATCAGTAAGTTCTAATACATCTTTTTAAAAACTTCCTCTTGACATACATACTTTAAAATTCACTTTCAGTAATATTTTACAAGCTTTAAAACTTACTAAAAAATTATATATAAAAGAGACTTTCAGTGATATTGTCACAGAAAAATAAAGGAGATGAATTTCGAAATCAGAAAAAGCTTTATTTTGGCCAAAAGGTTCAGACATGCATTCTATTTACATCCTGAACAAAAGTCCTTCTTTAAGACACGTATCTTTATAGAACAAAAAACAGGAAATGTGAAATAAACCTCCTACGTGTTAGGCTCTCTCCCTCCTCCCATTATTGCCTGAACAGGAAGATTAGTTAATTTCTTGTGGTTTGACTCCTTGAACTCTCCAACTGTAGAATAGTGCGTAACCTTGCGGTTTAACTTTTTGAACCCAGCATTTGTCTCTTATATTTACTAGTTAAAGGGGTCCTTCAGAGGTCATCTAGGCTGACCCCGTATTAATTCACTCTTATATTTAATTTCACTTTACGTTCTGCCTTATCCCCCCCTTTAAGACTCTATTTTACTTGTTTACAATTGAGTCTTACCTATTACAGAGCTTAATTCAACAATGTAAGCATATAACATTTGACATAACATAATCAATTCAGGATAAGATACATAGTAATGCAAAGGAAAGACAAGTAATACATATGATTTTCAAATCTTATTCTCTGAAGCACTTTCTCTAATTACCCAGTTGAGAGTTGTACATATGTTCCTGCATCAGAAACTTAATTTTCATCAAAGAGATCAGGGTCAATTTTACAGTCTATAAGGCTTTCCATCAAAATCAACTCATTTTTTCAACTCTTATCTCTTTCACTGCTCTCATAGCTAGTTGTCTGAACAAGGAATAAAGGCCAGGCCTGTCACAACAGGAATAACATCTGTCTAATCCAGCCAGGCCCAGACAACTAAGAGAACCACATTTCTGTTGTTTGTAACTTCTGACCCATTTTGAATGCCCGGTCTTGTAAATCCTTGGCAATTTCTCTGACCACTCCTGACTTATTCATGTAAAAACAAGTGTCTTCTCTCAAGAATACACACAAACCACCTTCTTGGGCCTTAACCAAGGTCCCTGCAATTTGGTTCAGGCTTTCTTGGAACTCCTCTGACAATTGCCTGAACTGTGTTATGGAGTGTGCCATTCCACCTACACCTGTTCCAACAGCAGTCCCCAGAATTGCTAATAGTGGGACCAAGAGTGACACCCTTTTTATTTTTGAACATGCCCCATGAGGGGAACAGGGATAGTGTGCTCTCCACTGACAACACCTATTTTTGGGGAAAGATGTACATGTTCCAGTCCAGTTTGTAGGTAAACACAATTACACATTTTTCCCACATAAGAAGAAAACTCCATTTTCCTTACACACACTCCTATGTTCATAGAAAGGCATGGGCTCGTTGGTTTTTCTCATTAGTCCAGACCCCTAAAATCCCTGCCACTAGCATGCCAGTCAGAGGCTGCAATGAGACTTCTAGTGTAGGGTCCTTTTGCTTTTCTCTGAGAATTGTGCCTTCAAAAAGATAACGGGAGCTTGCATTTCCAAAGGGAAGTAGGACACATAAGCCTGTGTTGGACCTAATGGAGACATGTGGTGGTATTGAGAAGTGACCTTCTGTTGAAATAAATAGTGGGCATAAGGAGAAATGCCACTAGTTAGTTTTTTCATCCATAAGTGTCATTCTAGGGTCAAAGTGTATTTCTGATGGACATTGATCTCCCATCAGGGATCCTACAGGAATATCTGGTTCCTGATGTCACTTTACACACAAGGAGGGTGACCCTAGGAAATTCACACCAACGGCTATAGGGCCAACAATGGGGAACGATTCATCCCCAGCCTTTTGAAGGCGTTATAAAAGTCTCCTTGCAATTTGGCTACTGCTACTTTGGGTCTCCATTTAATATCTTTCTCAAGGACTATTGTGGCCCTGGTCCTGACCCAAAGATCTGGCTCAACTGGAACAGCATTGTAAGATGAAGGACCAGCAGATAAACACAACCAGCAATTTGGCCTAAAGCAGGGTCAGACTGATTAACTAGGCTTTAACTCAATTCCAGTATTCTTAACATGTAATTCCCTTTTCTCAATTGTTACAGGGGCCCATTCTCTCTTTGTCCTAGGATTGTCAGACGCTTGACTTTAGGTCTTGGGGTTGGCTTAGGTCCAGGGTACCGACCTCACCTATTGATGATACATCGTTGGCGGGAGTGGACCTGGTCCAAAGAGTTCACACCTTGTGACCTGTTCCTGCCCTGTTCTTTGGGGTTTTTTCAACTTCCCCAGATAAGAGCAAGGGGGGTCACTTGGGCATTCTCACAACATTGGGGACTACAGTTCAGGGTGTTATTACTCATTAGGCCCTTTGCCAATAATAGCCAAAGTCACAGAAAACTCATAATTGTCCTCTACACAGAACCTATCCAATCACAATTCCCTTAATCTACAAAATCACCACATCAGGAAGAAGGTTAGGGTTATATATGACTTGGGGAAAGGCAATATTAGTGTTAGGTATCTCACAGAACCACCTCTTATTTGTTAATACAATATCCACATTCCTAGAGCTAGAGCAGCTCCACAGAGAGCCCACTCCCTGACTTCTTCAAACATAAGTATCTACAGGAGTTTCGTACTGCTCTCTGTCACAGTCGATGATTTTAGGTTCAGCACCTGTCTTTCTGGGGAAGAGGTGATTCCAGCATACTATATACAGCAAATCACAACTAATCACAATAACAGCAAGCATGCTTATTGAGAAGTAAGTTTTCCAAGGATCTTGCCCAATAATCACAGACACGATAGGCTTTGAGTTCAATGTATTTATTTACTCCATTTCTTTCTTTTCAGATACTCATTTGGAACAGGTCCTGGACTTCTGTGCACAGCCTTATATATAGAGGAGGTGGAGTCAAGGTAAGGAGGAGTTATGGGAAGGGCTAAGTGAGGGAGGAGGGGTCAGTGGGTCAGTCTACGCAATGGTGTATACACAGTTAGGCATTTACTCGTAACAAATCCCCCTCTAAATGCCTAACATTCGGGGTTGATTCTGTACCCGGCATGGTCACCCCTAGTTTTGATGTGAGATATGTGTGTTGCTTGTTTGGTAATGGTTTCGTTAGAATGTCCGCGACTTGCTCAGAGGTTTCACAATGTACGGCCCTAATGAAACCTACATTTGATAATTGCCTGACATGCTTATGCTTGATGTCGATATGTCTGGACCTCTGACCCACTGCTTCTGCGTTGGAGATGTCTATGGCTGCTTTATTGTCCTCGTGGATAGTTATAGGGTAAGCCGGTTGGGTCCATATTTCAGAGAGCAGGTCATCAAACCACACTAAATTGTTAGCTGCCTTTGATAGGCAGATGTACTCTGCTTCTGCCGTGGATGTGGCAACCAGGTTCTGTTTGCCGGTATACCAGTGTATCAGGCAGTTATTAATGAGGAACACGTAACCTGATGTGCTTTTCCTGCTCTTGGTATCACCCGCCCAGTCAGCGTCCGCATAGCAGGTCAGCGCCGGTTCTTTGGATTTGGATGGTTCCAGGCATAGGTACGCGTCTATGCTATGTTTCAGGTACCTGATTACTCGCTTCACCCCTTCCCAGTGGTATACCTTGGGTTCACTGACATGTCTGGATAATAAATTAACAGCTAAGCTGATATCGGGCCTTGTCCAATTGGCAATATACAGGAGGGATCCAATGACAGATCTATACAAGGTGTTGTCCTTAAATGACTCCCCCTCTTCGTGCATATGTTTCAAGAAGTCTGTTTGCATGGGGGTTTCGCATGGCTTAGCGTCCCTCATGTTGCATCTATGTATAAGTTCTAATATTTTCTCCTTTTGAGAAACCTTGAACCCGTTCTCTGTTTTCTCGATTTGTACTCCTAGATACTTATTGACTTTCCCTAGGGTCTTGAGTGTGAATTGTTTCCCCAGTTCTCTGGCGAATTTATTGCAATTTTGCTTGTGCTGCCCCATGTACAGGATGTCGTCTACGTAAACGAGTGCGTATTCAACCGATGTGCCCTCCCTCTTGGCGAAGAGGCAGAGGTCTGCTGATGTGGCGGTAAAACCCATGTCCTTGAGTGTTTTGGCTAGGCATTCATACCATCTTTTCCCGGACTTTCTTAGACCGTACAAACTTTTGTTTAGTAGCCAAGTGACTCCCTCTTTCGCGCCTTTCCCTGGGGGTGCCCTGACATATATTTCTTTGTCTAACTTCGCATGGAGGTATGCGGTTTGAATGTCAAATTGGTAGACTTCTAGGCCTAAGATAGATGCAACTACTAGGGCGCTTTTGACACTTTCTGCCCTAACTGTGGGTGAGTAGGTATCCGTGTAGTTGTCTGGATACCTTTGGGCGAACCCCTGAGCTACGAGTCTAGCCTTGTAGAGGGCCTTGTTGTCTTTGAGTTCCTTGATTTTGAAAACCCACTTCGTGCCTATGAGTGTCTTATCGGCTGGGACCTCAGAGGGGGTGTACACGTTCAGTTCGCGCAGGCTAGCCATCTCCCTTTCCATAGCTTGCTCCCACCTATCTCTCTCTACCTGCGGCAGGCTAATGATTTCTTCGTATGAGTTGGGTGTTGTTCTATTTGGGTGAATGGACATGACATAATCTTCAAATCTCTTGGGCATTTTGTTTCTGTTGGGTCTGATAGGTCTCATGGGTCTTGTGTCGGTGTCGTGCATGTATTTGGCCTCCTTCTCTGTGACCGTGTCTACCTTGATGATGGGGTGGTCTTCCTTCCACCCCTTGGTGGCTACCTCATGGTGTCTTGGTCTTTGTCTGTCTTGTGTATTTGCTTCTAATGTGATGGGTTTGCTTTTGTCTCTTGATTCGTTTGTGTCTTCCTGTCTGATGAGTGTCTCATTGAGGTGTATCTTAGACCAGTTGGCATTCTCGTGGAACACCGCTGTTCTGGATACGATGAACCTGTTGTCCCTGTCAATGAATCTATAGCCTTTTGTGCCTGGTTCATACCCCATGAACCTTAATCTCCTGGAGACCTTGTCTCCTTTTCGCCTCAGTTGCCTGGGGATGTGCACATCCGCCGTGACTCCAAATATGTGCAGGTGCGCAATCTTTGGCTTTCGGTCATACATCACCTCATAAGGTGTTTTCCCTATTACGCTAGACCAGTCTCTGTTCAGCGTATAATTTGAGTAGTTGAGAGCTTCCGCCCAGAATGGCTGTCCTAACCCCGCATCCTCTAGGGTGCATCTCATCATGGTTTGTAGGACTCCATTCCTCTTCTCTACGACTCCATTTTGGAACGTGGAAAAGGGAGAAGTCTTGTAGTGTATTATCCCGTGCATCTTTGACCAGTTCGAGAATTCCCTCAATAAGAACTCAGACCCCCTATCTGTCATTATTTGCCTAATCTTTGTGTTGTGTTGCGTTTCCACTCTCTTATAAAACTCTTTAAATTTTTGGAATACCTCGTCTTTATGATTAATGGTATACACAAAGCCATAGCGGCTGTAGTCGTCTACTATTGTCAGAAAATATTTCCTTTTGTATTTTATAGAGGGCTTCATGGGGCCCACAATGTCCATATGTACCAGGTGGAAGATAGAATTGGTGGTACGGGTGGCTTTTCTAGGTCTGGGTTTGGTTTTTAACTTAGATGATTTACATACAGAACACTCTAAGTAGTTTTTGCAGTTTTTTATTTTCAAATCACTGGTACATTCTATCATTTTTTGGATGACTGGGAAGCTGGCATGGCCCAATTTT
Organism: Pituophis catenifer annectens; assembly: GCF_029215685.1. NCBI lineage: Eukaryota > Metazoa > Chordata > Lepidosauria > Squamata > Colubridae > Pituophis > Pituophis catenifer. The sequence continues at coordinate 28,135 of NW_027257200.1, forward strand.
CTATGTAGCAAATGGGCGCAGTTATCGTGAATGGGTTTGCCTATTAACAATTTCCCTCTGTGTGTTGTGTTGTTTTCGGTGGGGTCATCTTCCCTGCCCCCCTCTGCCTCAACATGTGTGTTGACTTTGTTCTCAGTGTTTTCTAGTTGGGCGATAACTTGGGTCTGGTTATTCTTTTTAGGGTGGAGGTATGTTAGTCCTCCATCAATGACTATTTTGCCGATGCTTTCCCTGTCTCTGGTCATGTAGGCTTTTCCCTCTTTGAAGGTGATCTCTATGCCCATGTCCTTGCTCAGTTTAAGCACTGCTAAAATGTTGTGGGGTATTTCGGGTATGAGTAATACCCCCTCTACTTTGCCTATTCCGCTTATGAAAGTGTTTCCTCTCCCTGTTACCAGGACCCTGTTTTGATTGGCCACCTTAATGTGGTAGTTTTCCTCCGTGAATGAGGTCAGTATCTTTCTGTCATGAGTTGTGTGGTTGGTGGCTCCCGAGTCGATGAGCCATGCTTCTCCTTCTCTAGTTTGTGTGTGTGTGTGTGTGTTCTCCCCGATCCCATACATGGACCCTGGTCGGCTCTCCCTAGAGCTGTCCCTGCTTCCCCCTCTGTCCCTTGGGTCGGGGGAGTCCCTGCGCCTGTATCTGTTTTCTGATGGGAATCTATCGGGGGGCCCCGGCTTCCTGCCTCCCCTTTCCCTTTGGTAGGTGTGGTCCCTTCCCCTTGAGTTTTTTGGGCAATCCCGTTTATAGTGGTTCTTTGAACCACAAGTGAAACATTCTGGGTAGTCTAGGTTCCTGGTTTGGAACTCAACTTTCTTAGTTGGCCTGCTGTCCCTGCGGCTGATGGAGCGGTCCCTCCTTAAGCTATCTTCTGCTATTATCCTATTTGTCAGTGACTCGAGTGTGAGGTGGCCTAAGCCTATGCTATCCAGCTGCACTATAAAATTGTCCCAGCTGGAGTCCAGGGAGTTGATGACAATGCTCTTCATGCTCTCTTCGGATATATCCTCCCCCCTTTGTATCAGTTCAGTTCTTGTGGCATTCAGGTTCAGTATATGTTCACCCATGGGAGTCCCTGCTTTATGCCTGGCAGAGTGGAATTCCCTGGATATCCTTGCTGTGGTGGCAGCACTTTTACTATAGAACAGATTAAATATTCTCTGCTGTATCTCAGACACAGTCAGATAATGGCTTAGGCTGGGGTATACACCTGGTGGGATACTTGCTATAATTAAATAGTAAGCCCTGTGATGCAAGCAATCTGTTTCTAAAGTCCAAGGTTTTGTGGGGGGGTCATCAACTAAAAACAGTAGATCCTCTTTTAAAAATAAAACCTGGAGTTGGTGATTCCACTGCATGAGGTTTGATCCATCTAATTTAAGAGTGGGAAAGTTAGCTGGTAAATTCCCTGAGTTGTGTGATGAATTACTCACAGTCTGTTGCTGCCCATGGTGTCTCAGGTGAGGGAACTCACAATATGGCTTGGGTATGCAGTTTGCAGCTCTGTACAGACTTGGATTTATGTTCTCTCCTTCTCTTCTTGCAGGAGCCGACTGAGCATGTGCGAAGGCCATTTCACTTCTGTAGCCGATGGGAGAGTAGCTGGCTGTTGCTGCTCTTAGGCCTCGGCCTAGGCCTCCAGTTGGGGGTCCCATCTCACTCCTGGGGTGTCCGGCTTCATCTCTGGAGGCAGGCATCCATCGCTGGGCATCCGGATCCATGCAGGAGGCTGGAGAGAGTCGAGGAGGCGAGGCGGTCGTAAGTCGAGGACTTCTGGGGTTCTGCGGCATGGCGGCTGCGGTGGGTCCCGATCCTTGATTGCTGGTCCCTGGGCACGTGAGTAGGCCAGGCGGAGGCCGCATGGGGGTTGAGTAGCTGGTGTGGCCTCTTCCCCTCGGGCCTCTTATGCTTGGTGCTGCGGGTGCTGGGTTCGAGTCCTGCCATCTGCATGATTCAAACGTAGTTGGTGCCCTGCAGTTGTCTTCGTGGGGGTTGGTCATCGTGTGGAGTATCTGGGGGTGTGTGCTATCATCGATGGCCCCCCCATAGCCCCCTCAGTTCGCGGCGGTGTCTCTGAGGTGCGTGGCTGGCGTGAAGGGGTTGCGTGCAGGGCCTATCGTGGCTGCTGGGGCCTCGGGTGTCTTTCTGGCTTCGAGCTCGGGAGGCGAGCTCCAGATGCCTTGGTGTGTCCCTTCTGGGGTGCCTTTGGCTGTTCCCCCATTTGTTCTGGGGTTTCTTTCATTTGGCGCCATTGGATTTGAATCCTGGCTCCCTATTGGTCGGTGGCCATCCCAAGATGGCCGCCGGGAGCATGGCGCGAAACTGGAACCGTTTGGGTCTTGGGTCTCTGCCAGGGGGTATCTCTGTCTCACCGGTCTGGCAGCCTCGTGGTCTTGCTCCTGGGGGCTCATCACTGCTCCCTGGTCATCTAGAAGGTCCCGGAGCTTCATGATGAGTTCATCCTTGCTTATGGAGGCGTCTATCATTTTCTGTATGATGTCCTTTAGTTCATCTCTCTCGGGTGATCTGTCTCTGGCGTGCCTGGCTGCACTTTCTTTTGGCCTCATGCTTCTGTTTGTTTGGTCCAGTTCCTCCATCTCCAAGGCAGTTGGGATTCTGGCGGTGGCACCTTCAGGTTCCCCCAGCTCTGCCATCAGCCTGGTGGTGGACCTTGTGTTCATCCTTCCTTCCATTTCCGATTTTAGTTCTGTTTATTGGGCACAACCGTCCTCTGCTACCATATTGAGAAGTAAGTTTTCCAAGGATCTTGCCCAATAATCACAGACACGATAGGCTTTGAGTTCAATGTATTTATTTACTCCATTTCTTTCTTTTCAGATACTCATTTGGAACAGGTCCTGGACTTCTGTGCACAGCCTTATATATAGAGGAGGTGGAGTCAAGGTAAGGAGGAGTTATGGGAAGGGCTAAGTGAGGGAGGAGGGGTCAGTGGGTCAGTCTATGCAATGGTGTATACACAGTTAGGCATTTACTCGTAACACTTATTAAAATAAGAGATAGTACAGCTATGGCTATATATGTTTGACTTCCCATTCCAAATCTTCAGCCGTATGTGGAGGGTCAGCTTCCAGTGTGACACCAGTAAAGCCTCTTCTGCCCCGTATGTTGCCTGCCCGTTGCCGGTAGGACAGTTATAGGGGGCGCTTCTTCAAGCGTACCACTAGGGGTTGGGCCTGGGCCTGGTCTGCCTCCCAATATTCCTAAACTGCAGACTTAACTCGAGTCCAGTGAATCCAAGACTTGGATTCCAACATTTTTTACTGCAAGTGGGAACACATGACCACAGTTTACGGGCCCTTCCACCTAGTCATTAAACTTTTTCCTTTCCAGTGTTTTACTCATACAATTCTCCAAATCACAATTTAATCATTTCTACTTTCATCACAATATATATTTTAAAATATTTCTATCGTTACAATTTCCCTAATTAAATTTAGAAATGTTCTAGCTCGTATCCAAGTTACAGCTTAAACCTTAGGGTTTAATACCATTAAAGGTATTTCAATTGTTACAGTTTATACTTATTCATATTTCTAAAAAAAAGATTAAAAAAGAAAAACTTATCATTGTCTAGATTTCAAAATACAAAGACAAATACTCCAATTATTATTCATTTCATTTTTACAATCATGTTTTCCCATTTATTTCTTACTACTATTTGAATATTATAACTAGAGGTGGTCAAAAATGGTGGGCTAAGGGACACACAATATTGTTGGATTTCTTGTATGTATTGGCTTATTTAATTCTCCCACCATCTGATTCACCCTCTTAGTTCCTATCCCTTAGTTCCTATCTGGCTTAGGTCTCCTATATGATTTTCAAGTATTTCAAAGGGAGATAATCTAATTCCTTTACGTGGAGAACATCGCACAGACCAAAGTACTAGTGGTAATGCATTTACTTGCTTAAGGTGATTTTCTTTTCTTTTTTTATTGAAAAGTTTTACAAAGAAAATCCCCCCCCCAGTATTCCCCCCACCCTCCCACCCTCCCCCCCAGACTTCCCAGAGCAAAATACAGGGCATTTCAATTAATAATCATAAGCTAAATTAACCTAACTTATTCCTAAACTACCAAATCCCCCCCTGAAACCTTAACTCCTCTATGGATAACATAATACTTCTAGAGTTTAACATTCATTCATAAGCTATTTGATATTTTCTTGTCTGATACTTATTTTGAATATAATCAATCCATCTTCTCCATTCCGATATGTATCTTTCTTGTGTATAGTCCTTCAAATATGCTGAAATTTTTGCCATTTCAGCTAAATTCGCTACTTTCAATGTCCATTCTTCGATAGTAGGCAAAGAGTCCTTCTTCCAATATTGCGCTACCAACAGCCTAGCTGCTGATATTAAGTTCAAAATCAGTTTAGTCTCTAATGCTGTACAATCCGTCATTATACCCAATAAAAACAATTGAGGAGTAAATTTCAACCTTTTTTTCAGAATGTTCTGCATCACCCACCAAATTTTTATCCAAAATGACTTGATTTTCTTACAAGTCCACCATATATGATAATAAGTTGCATCATCACATTCACATCTCCAACATTTAGCTTGCAAATTTGGGTACATACATGATAATTTTTTAGGATCTAAGTGCCATCTATAAAACATTTTATAAAAGTTCTCTCTCAAATTTTGCGCTTGCGTAAACTTAACATTTCTAACCCAAATCTTTTCCCATGTTTCCATCATCACTGGTTCCTGAAAGTTTTGTGCCCATTTTATCATACAATCCTTAACCAGCTTAAGGTGATTTTCAAGGCACTTTTCTCTTATAGTCCTGTTCATTCTTTCAGCCTTTTTCATTCAAAAGCAAATAATTTCTGACTATCCTTTCTTTCATGTCGGCTTGATGGTAAGGCTGGTCAGTCAGGCTTGGGAAGGTCTGCTCCACTCTGGTTGCTGTGATGACCTGCATATGTTGTTTCAATTTCAGGACCCAATGCTTGCAAAAGAGTAGCTGGGTTAAAGCATTTGTTTGTTTCAGGGTCACTCGTGGTTTCTGAGTGAGGAGAACTTGATGCTTGTATTTGCTGGGGTTTGTCAGCATAAATGGCCCTTTGTCTCTAAAACTCCTTGAATCGCATGGCTGGTGTAAATGGTAGTTGGCTGCCTAAGGGTTAATTTCCTAATAGTTGGACAGACAGCTTCCTTCCATCGCTCTCTGCCTTTGACTTATGGTAATGGGGCGGGGTTAGCTTTTCTGCCTGAGAGGAACAGGCACTGCTAAGGCTTCAGCATGGGGTGCAGCATATCCTGGTGGGTTATCTTCAACTTTGGTACTTCAAACTCCTGCCAGGTATGGGATTTGACCCTCTTGAGCCATATTTCTCGCCATCACGACCAGGAGGGAAACTGGACACACAGTCATATCTATATTTCTTCTATCTAAGGAACATTTCAGGGTTTTCAGCATGGGGCGACATTTATGAAGCCATTAACCCCTTGGATATTTATTACATCATTAGAAAAGGGAGCCAGCAGCTTTGTAATTACAGATTTAGATGCCCCTGTGTCTATTAAGAAGTCTACATTATTCGCCCTATTTTCATTCGGACCAAGGATTCAGGGGGGGGCTTGACTGAACCCTGGTCCCCTTCAGTCTTCAGGCCTCTCATCTACTGCAGCCAGGCCTATGGCTTCCTTTCTTTACAGAATGCCTTTGCAGTTTTTCTTCAAATGCAGATTGAGCTCACTAGGCTGAGAAGCAACTTGTCTAAAACAACATACGCACAAACCTTGCAAAGATGATTCAAACATGCTGCCCTGGGCCCCTTTATGGCAGGGCAATCTTCTTAGCCAACACAAGAACTGTCTTTCCTCTTTCTGTCCCTTTACTGCTAAGCAGAATACTTTCACTCAATTAATCCAAAAGGAATTTAGGATGCAAAGAGCAGGAAAGCAAGTTTTGTCACTTTTGTGGCTAAGTAAAGGTCTCAATTAGATGCAAACAAAGTCTTTTTTATAAGTTGTGCACAGAGAAGAGATGCATTTTCACTCAAACAGAATGTCCAGCAATGCTCCAAGAGAAGAAAGGGAGGGTTCCTTCTTGGAAACTGTTGGTCTATTATAGCCTGGAGGTTTCCCCCGTCTGTGGGTTTTAAATCTTACCAATGGCACTACTTAATCTCTCTCTCTCTTCACCATTAAGGAGAGTGGTCCAAGTTCTGCCAGGTAGGATTGTGGGTCTTTACAATGACTTGTTGGAAGGAAAAAAGAAGCCTTTCCCTTTAAGGATTGTTGGAAGGCAGAGCTTCCCTTTTTTTCTTGCTTGAGAGCAGAAGTTTATTGTTTATAGGAAGGCAGGCAAGAACAATACAAGCACAGCATTCCGAGGCTAGCCTGGAGTTTAGTTTTATTCTTGCCCTTGCTTTCTTCTAATCCAGTGGTTCTCAACCTTCCTAATGCCGCGACCCTTTAATACAGTTCCTCATGTTGTGGTGACCCCCAACCAGGGGTGGGTTCTAAATTTTTTTACTACCGGTTCTGTGGGTGTGGCTTATTTTGTGGGCGTGGCTTGGAGGTCATGTGACTGGGTGGGCATGGCTAGCTGGTCATGTGTGGTGGTCTCCCATGAGAGAAATGAGACATGCAAGCAGGTATCTCGGGATGAGAGCCCAGAGCTGACTCCGTGACCCTCTTTTATTAGAAATTCCTCAAGCTCATTATACAGCATCATAGCAAGGCAGGATTGGGGGTGGATACACGATCGGGTTATGTACACTCATGTGATAATAATTACATAAGCCTTTCACAGGCTGGTACGAGAGTAATCATGTAGGCATTTCCTGGCCTGAGCAGTTGGGACTTTCCAGATGACGTCGACATCCCATCTCCCTGCACGTGCTGTGGCAAGGCCTACGGATAATTCTGATATGTAGGTATATTTCTATACTACTATTCCCACATCTCCTCCTTTTCTATTTTGTTGAGATTGGCTTCCTCCAGTTCCAGAAGGGTTTTGGTTTCACTTATCAGGACGTCCTTCCTATTGGAGGGAATAAAACCTTTGCACATTTGCAGAAGGGAGGGGAGACATTGGATACAGCAACAAAGCAAAACAAGCAGTACGATTATAGATACAATAGTTGGCATAATTGATTTCAACCAAGAACCATCCGGGAGCCATGACCAAAGGGCAGCCCAGATGTCAATGGCGCCAGATCCATCGGATGATAAGGGATTGTTTTTGATCATGTTTTCCATATGTTCTATGGTGTGAGTGATGTTATACTGATAATCAGATACATAGGCACAACAATGGGAGTGTATGAGGGCACAAACGCCTCCTTTAGCTGCTAGCATGATATCTAAGGCATATCGGTTTTGTAAGACCACCTCCCTGATTTCAGCCAGTTCTTTGTTCATCAGCTTCAGCACCTTGATAGTCTCGTTGAACATATGTACTGTCCAGTTATTTAGTAAATGAAGATCCCAATAGTTCATTGCCACCCCGAGATTGGGCAAGATGCCTCTGGATATCTGAGTTTTTAATGAGCCACCCAGTGTCAGTGGTTGATCGTCTGTGGTGATCATCCTATTGCGGAGGCGGCCCTCCGGCAATGTCACCACAGGATATGTGGCCGGGACAAGAAGGCCAAGTGTACATATGCCTTTCCAGTCTTTTGGCACTTGTCGGTATGCTTGCCGGCCGCAAAGAAGCCAAAACCGACTCAGTTCGTATAACCCCCCCGAGGAAATATTGGTGAATGTCACAATGGTTTCCATACTGGAACAAGCCCAGTATGTGCTGACATTGGTCCATTGATTGGAAATGTAT
>NW_027257201.1:0-35877 GCF_029215685.1 Pituophis catenifer annectens
TAGGTAAACCAATTCATGATGAGTGTGCTCACATCTTGCATAGGAAGTTAGGACATGCAAGTTTTCCTGTAGTACAAAAAATGACTGAACACGCAGAAGGTGTCAAAATAAAAAATTGTGAAAATTATTTGGAATGCTCAGTATGTAAATCCACTAAACTAAAAACTAGTCCCAGACCAAAAAAATCCAACAGATCAACTAACAAAATTTTTGACTTAGTACATATGGACCTAGTTGGTCCATTAACTCCATCAATCACTTATAGAAAACGTTACTTCCTAACAATAGTAGACGATTACAGTCGCTATGGTTTCGTTTACACATTAAAACACAAGGATGAAACCTTTCAGAAATTTAAGGAATTCTACAAACGCATAGAAACACAACATAATATCAGAATAAAACAAATTATGACAGATAGGGGATGTGAATTCATGTCTAAAGAATTCTCCCAATGGTTAAAGGATAGAGGAATGCTACATTTCACGTCTAGTCCATTTTCTGCGTTCCAAAACGGGATTGCAGAGAGAAAGAATTCCACACTACAAACCATGATTAGGTGCACATTAGAGGATGCTGGTTTAGGCAAACAATTTTGGTCAGAGGCCTTACATTTTGAATTACACTCAAAATAGAACCTGGTCCAGTATTGTGAATAAAACACCATATGAGGTGATGTATAATAGGAAACCCAAATTAGCACACATGCACATATTTGGAGTCACTGCAGACGTACACATACCTAAGCAGTTGAGAAGAAAGGGAGAAAACGTATCCAGAAGATTAAGATTTATGGGATATGAAACTGGCACCAAAGGGTACAGATTCATTGATAATAATAACAAATTTATAGTCTCCAGAACAGCTGTGTTCCATGAACAGGCCAATTGGTCTAAATTACATCTTAATGAAATATTTCCAAATAAATGCAAAGATACAAAATCTTGTGAGGAAGGGACAATAGAAAATCAAAATATCAACAAAAATAAAAACAAAACCAAAACTTGGACAAATAGTCAGCACAAAATAAAGACAGACACATTAACAAAAAAGGAAGCAAGATATTTGCATGATAACCATAGCAAACCCGAAAGAGCTATTAGAAACAATAGAAATCAAGTACCAAATAAATACAGAGATTACATAATGCATATGGATGGTGAACAAATGACACCTAATACATATGAGGAAGTATTAAAACTCCCTCGTGAAGAAAAGGAAAAATGGGAACTAGCTATGAAAAAAGAGATGGAAAGTTTGCAAGGATTAAATGTGTTTACACCTGCGATTGCACCTAAAGATAAAACGATTATAGGTACCAGGTGGATTTATAAAATTAAGAATCTAGAAGGAGGCAATACTCTATACAAAGCTAGATTGGTTGCACAAGGTTATGCACAAAAATATCCGGAGGACTACACTGACACATACTCCCCCACAGTGAGAACAGAGAGTGTTAAAACAGCTCTAGTAGTGGCATCTGCACTCAATCTTGATGTATTTCAATATGACATACAGACTGCGTATTTACACGCAAAACTAGATAAGGAAATATATGTAAGAGCACCACACAGTCAATACACTAATAAGAATGAAATTTGGCTATTGAACAAGAGTCTATACGGATTAAAGCAATCTGGCAAAAGATGGTACGATTGCTTGGTAAAAGTACTTAAGACCATGGATTTCAACGCTACCACTGCTGATAACTGTTTCTTTGTAAAAAAGAGTGATGATCATATTGAATTTGTATTAATTTATGTAGATGATATTTTATATATAGGAAAACACAAGGAGAGAAGAGAAACCTTTGTAAATAAGCTAAACGAACATTTCTCGTTGAAATCTCTAGGTAAAGTAAACAAATACCTTGGTGTACAAATTAACAAAACTAGAAGGGGATTCAAACTTACTCAGAAAGATAAAATCATTGAACTTCTGAACAAATGCAATTTAAACAATGCCAAACCCTGTGACACTCCTATGCAAACTGATTTCCTTAGAAACACTGATGAATCTTCCCCTGAATTCAAGGATAATACATTTTATAGATCAGTCATAGGTTCACTTCTTTATATATCTAATTGGACCAGGCCAGATATTGCATTACCACTCAACTTATTGTCAAGATATGTTAGCAAACCAACAATGTATCATTGGGAAGCAGTCAAAAGAATTCTAAGATATCTGAAAAGTACATTAGACTTTTGCTTAGTATTAGAACCTAGTAATGATAAAGAACCAAAACTTACATGTTACGCAGATGCGGATTGGGCTGGAGATATATCATGCAGAAAGAGCACTTCTGGTTATATTTTTCTATTAAATGACTGTCCAGTTTACTGGTACACTGGTAAACAAGAACTGGTAGCCACTTCGACCACAGAAGCGGAATATGTTTGTTTGTCCAAAGCTGCAAATAACCTTGTATGGTTTAATGATTTGATTTCAGATGTTTGGAAAAAACCTGCTTTGCCTTTTGTTATGCATGAAGATAATAAAGCAGCCATTGAAATATCCAGATCCGATGCCATTGGACAAAGGTCCAGGCATATAGATATAAAATTTAAGCATGTGAGACAATTGTCTCAAGATGGATTTATCAAAGCAGTGCATTGTGATACCTCTGAACAATTAGCTGACATATTGACGAAGCCTTTACCTTCTAAACAGCACAAATATTTAACATCAAAATTATATGTCTTATATTGTCCTGAATCTGAATGTAATTGGTGTTGTATAGCGAACCGGCATTTAGAGGGGGATTTGTGAGATGTAAATGCCTTATTCCCTAATGTGTAAATAATGTATATATGGGACATCGGGGGTTAACTTATTCTTTGGTTCCTAATGTATTCATAATTCACCACTCCCATTCTTGGCTCCACCCCTTGTATATATAAGGAGCCACCTTCACCATTTTCCTTGCTTCTATCTGTGAATATTCAGTGAATATAGAATGCCTGTTATAATTAAAGAGAAATATATTTAAACCTCTAACTCTTATTATCATTATTGAGTCTGATCCTGAAAATATTGCAACACTTTTATTGCGTTGCACTTGCGGTGACGGTTGCTGTTGCTGTTCACCAGCATCATTTGTAGGCGTGATAGGCAGAATGTTTTCTTCATCTTTGAAGTAGATGAAGTAGATGAATGGTGTCATTGCAATGAATTCTCCACCAGCTTTCATCTTGTTGGAAGTTGGCTGACCTGGAGACAACAACTTTATTTCCATCATCTAAAAACTTATATGCTTTTGTGCCGGGACATACCCTATGAATATCATTTTCTTTGATTTTGGTCCCCCTTTTCTTTTTAGTTGTTTAGGGATATTCACTCAGGCATGTGTACTGAAAGTTTTTAGATGGGATAATTTGGGTTTTTCGCCCATACAACATGTAATATGGGGTTTGGTCGAGAGTTTTTGACCATGTTCTATTAATTATATAATTAGCGCAGGGGACAGCTTCTCCCCAGAAGGCTCTGCTTAACTTAGCATCCGCTATTATTAAACAGTAGAAATATTTGGTGATTTATGCAAATTGTGCATCATTATGGTAATGGTAAAGGTAAATACCAACTTTGGAAGAAAACTGAACAGCTTTATCTACACAAGTATGTTAGAAAAACTATGGATTGCATCCATCTTTTTTTTTTACTTTCTCTTTTTATATCATTCTACCTACATAGCTATCTACTTAGATACAGCATATTACATCCCATATTGAAACAAGGATTCAAAATTTCTGTTTTCTCCGTGACCTACAAATCATAGTAATGTCTAGAAGAAGCCAAAATAACACAATGCCACAGCACTGAAAGTAGCTTTTTAAGTAGATCACAGTGTTCCAGAAACAGAAGTATTAGAATAAAATTATCTGAATTCAATAGAGGACTTTCAATAAACCCATTTTATGGTGACATATCTGTTGATGAACATTCATGTCTGTGCCAAAACCCTTGTCCATGATTGATAATAGAGCTGTGCAAATTTTCAAAAGGTGTTTTGCTGCGATGAAGATTTGATTGAAGCACCCTCTTGAAGCTGCTTCACAAAGTAATGCAGCGAGTACCCTCACTTCCAAGGGTCACTTGGCTTTATTGTGCTTCACAGCTTTCGTGCATACTTCTGACTGTCAGAGAAAGCTAAGAATCTCCTCACAGCTTTCTCATATAACTTAAAAGCCAGAGATATGTGACTGCTGGACAGCATCATGAAAGATGGAGGTTCATGCTACAGGATAAGACAGGGAGTTTCCTAGCAGCTTCTATGTAAAAGCCAGAGTCATTTCAAAGTGGCATGTGTCAAGGCAAATCATATTGCCTTCTTGTGCTGAAGACAATCATACTGCCTTATGGAACAAAGCTTCACGAATTTGAGTCTGGATTATACCTTTATACTTGTGGATGATCTGGTAGGTTTTGATAATTCAGCATTTCCCCCATCTTCCACCAACAAGAGACATGTACTGCCACATGCATATTTTAAATATATATGTTTTATTTTAAAAGATTTTATTTTAAAAGTGTTGATGAGAAGAATATATGTGTGTGTGTGTGTTCCTCTCATCAACACTTTTAAAATAAAATCTTCTAAAAGATTGTAAATAAGATCTTACATATGAATGAGTTCATAACTATATTATTGATTATTCTTTACTGGAAAATTCCCAAAGTAGTTTACAAATCAAGTTTTAAAAGAGACTATTCCTGTCCTCCAGTCATTTTTTTAAATGATATGCTGCTGTAGGAATCAGTCTCCACTCCTTATCCTGACATGTCCTGATATCACCTCTTTAGTCATTGCATATAAAGAATATAAATCTACCTTTGGATAATTTCTAATTACACATAATCTATGACAATGGATAACTCAAATATTTCTCAACTACAAACTTGCAACATAATAAAACCTCTTTCTTACTTTTTTCTTTCTTTCTTTTTTCTTTTTGCATGATTAAAAAGAGATGCATGTCATTTAATTCCTGAAAGACCTAATGTGATTCTAAGTGAATGATTTCATGAAATGAACAGAACATGGTAATTCCAAAGATTATAACATGACTGGAAGTTTTGCATTCTCTATCATAAAAATGTGTCTTATTGTCAAAAGTCTTTTAGATAATCATTGTTTAGATCAAAGTTTTCATTTACTTTCCTATTTTTAACTTAAATTCCATTTGTTTTACTGGAGTCATATCGATTATAGACTGCTTTTATGTTGCAATTGTATTTGTGCTCTTACTTTTTTTTCCAGTTTAGTAAGTATTTTACATTCCTTCTACCTTAAGAGTCAAGTTTAAAAACTAGATAGATCAGTCCTGTATATTTCTAAATGCAATTTTTTTAGATAAGTAAGTGTAATTTTATGATTTAGAATATTTTGGCAGGTGTTGAATGTATTAGTAGGAACAATAGTGAACATAAGGAACTGTTTTCATGTTTTCCCCATGCTAAAATCCCAAACAATACAGTAAAAGTTTAAAAGAAACAAGATACTTTTTTTTTTCTCAAAATCCTATCTTCAGTTTGGTCCTCAGAAATTGTTTTCATTTGTACAACAGATGGAGAAATGCTTAGATGGAATATGACAGGTGGTGCACACAAATCTTATATACTGTCTAAACACCTAATAGGGTGCTTGGATATACATTGTCAGGCAAAGAAGAAAAACATAATCTTGCTCTATTCATGGGAATTTTATGTCAGTCAATATACTTCTGGTTTCTTATTTTCCACATCAGTAGGAAAAACATTTTAGTTTGTAAGACCTCTTGAGTAGATATTTTTAAGATACCCCCGCCCACCTCACCCTTTAATATCTCATTTTTTTTCTAGCACTTCCTCTGCAGTGTTATTCCATTATAGGTAGAATGCCCTTACGCACGTAGCCCTTCCCACAAATGACTATTCATTTGTCCTCTACTATTAGAGGACAGGAAAGGATGTAGAGAAAAAGTATGAGCAGGACATTGTATCAAGCAGGATGAACTGAGGGGAAAACATTTAGCTCCAGCTGCCTTCCTTTAGTTTGTACTTCTGAAGAGTAGTTAGTTAGTTAATTTCTCACTAATTTCACATTGTTTGTAACAGTAGGAATAGTACTTTTCTTTGTGATTCACAGTAATAGCAGTAAAAATATAGATGTAATATCTTAGCAATTTATGTATTCTTAAAGCTTTACCATAACTGTTAAAAACAATATATACAAATGGTGTTCATGGAAAAAGTGGGATTTTATTTCTGTGCTGGGCAGACCAAGGTTGTTAGATAAAGTAATATTGGAAGTTTGAGAACCCCTTTTCTACATATTTATGCTATATATACATTTTAGATATTAATTTCTCGGGGGAAACTCTTTGTTCATTTATTTTTCTCTGTAATTTAAGATATACCTTTTTATAGCAAATGGTTCTTTTTACAGAACATATGCTACAATCTTTCAAGCCATGATGGAATCACATGCAATCAGAAATTGCATGTGATTCCATGGTAGGAGCAATGACTAAAATCTGTGTGATGTTACATACTCTTAGGTAAAGGAAGGAAATGTTATGCCATCCATTTTATCTGATTAAACAGATTTGATTTCAAAAATCCACTCACAAGAAAATCTGACAGATTTATTTTCATGTCTTATTATGACTTTGGAAAACAGGATCTTTTTCTTCTAGGTTGGATACCTATCATCTGCCACATCTACAAATGAGCAAAAATGAACAAATTTGGATAAAGAAATCTAAAGATGGAATATAGAATTCTAATCACATTAAACAGTTTTTTCTTCATTTTGAAACAGTTAACAGTTCTTAAGGCACCTGTTCCACAGCTGGTATAGTATAGTTGTATTTCTGTAGGTAACAAATTGTGCCATATTTGAAAGAAGATTATTTTGTAAAAGAACCCTGTTCTCCTCTTGATTTGTCATGCTAACTGCAAACTACAGTACAGTAGCTAGAGATTGTATAGAATTTGTGGCTGATGGCAATAGACTCTCACCTTATAAAGAAGAATAAATTATCTGGAGAAATATATATTATCCAGTTGGAATAAGGAAAACAAAATAAGCTTCCTGCCTATCAGGGAACATTTTTTACCTTGTCCCACAATAATTATAAATGTTTCTGGCATTTCTTTAAAGTAACTGTTTCCAGCTTACAAGGTAATTGAATAGAATCATCTTTGTGCTGCAGAATTCCACAAAGACCTGGATTAGAGAAGCTGTTCTCTGGGAATCAGCAGCCAACTGAAAGGCAGCATAGTTTTTTTCATTGTGTTCTGCTTATACATTTCTTAATTAAAAATAATAATAATACAAAGCTATATTGGATCCCCATTGGCTCCTGGGGCAAGCTGCTCTCTTCTAAAATATGCCTCTGAAAAAAATACAGAGTTGCTATTTATTTCTTTTCATACCTCACTGTTCTAAAAGAGATTGGAAATTTTGACTTACTTTGTGTGTTACAAGCCTGCTTTTCTTCTCTCCTGAAATCTAAAGTAACAAGTACAAGGTTCAGTAGATTTCTTATTCATGTCTGGTCACTATCTCTATTACTTAGCTCCAATAAGGTTGTTGCATCATGTGACCTCATCTTCTGAATGAGTTTTCTGCTAGCTTAGACGGTAGAATTGTGTATAGTACAATAAGATAGATTTGTTATTTACTGCTATAAATCTCAGTACTGTACATGGGGAACATATGGTTCCAAAAAACATCCCCAGATGTATTTATAATATTTAAGTAAGTAAACCTTTAAAACATATGAAAGTGGCTTATGGTATTAATACCAATAAACAAAATACTAATCTACAACAATGAATAGAAGGATCTTCAGAATAAAAGAAAAGAAAAATCAGTCACCAAAGATTATGTATTATGGCAAGATTATGTTTTATGGCAAGATTATTGTGTTGAAAGGTTTAGAAATATTAAAATTGAAGTATGTGGTCCTGAAGATTTCATAAAGATGATACAAGATGAACCTCTCTGGGGAGGGCATTCAAGGGCAGGGACAAACACTGAAAAGCACCTTCCTAACAGACCCCAATTTGGGAGACAATCTGATGATATTTTACCTCTAAATGGTCTCATGCAGTAGAATCATATATATGTTGAATAATATAGAAAAAGAAATGGAGCCTTGTGGAATCCTATAGTATAAATGCCACAAAAATCTCCCAGCCACAGTTTATATATTAACATAGCCACTTCAAAATTTTTCCATCAATAGCTAGGGAAACCTTCTTCAAAAGAAAATACCATGGTCAAGACATAAAACAAGATTCCTCTTTCCTTTCTCCCAGAAAAGATTAAGAAATAGAGTGATCAAAGTAGTTTCAGTTCCAAAACCAGACACAAACCCAATGGAAATGTCTCTAGAAAATCCATTTCATCTAAGAACATCTTATGTTGTACAGGGAGGTAGAAAGGAATAGGCTCCTTCCAAAGATCTTGGGGTGTGTATAAAAGAAGAGTTCATAAGTATATAACTGTCAAGGCCATCCAGTCTGAAATGACTCTTGATGACTTTCATGGGAGGCATCTAGAAATGTGATGGTTAGCCAGCCTTTTCAAAATTTTGCAAATCTGTAAAGATTTCTTATCCCTAATTTTGCAGAATAAACATCTCCATTTCTAAACAAAGGATGTAAATTGCAATGGATTAATAGTATTTTGGGATTTGAATTTTTTTCACTTCCCAGCCACTCCTGAACACAGAGAGACAGGGATTTCCTACTGATTAGAGCAATTCCTTCATCTTGACTTCTTGACCTATCCTAGGGCACTGCTGTGAGAAACATTTCCTAACATTTCCTGTTCTCTGATTCAGGTCTTGGGTGCATACACTAGTCACAATCTATCATTGTTGACAGAGATCTCATTATGTACTGACCTAGCACTTAACAGCAGCACTAGAGATCAGGGGTTAAGCTACTATGGCTACTATAACTCATCTGAATGAGGGATGAACCAGAAAAAGGAATAGGCATAAGCTGATGCATCTCTTTTCTTCCTAACTGATGAGTTATATTATCCTGATGCTGTGTTTTTCTCTACCCATAATTACCATAATCACTACTGTCTGTGATATGATTGTAGAATCTCCCAAGTATACACAAGAGAATGTGGTGCAAATAACAGTACAATTTCACCCTTCTGAAGTGGCTCTTATTCCACCCCTAAAGTGACCCCCATGGATATCTTCCATTTTGGATGCTCTGCCTGGACTAAAGATACCACTGTTACTTCAAGGTCTCAGGTCTGCTGGAACAAATATTAAAAATGTAGGGCTCTTCTGGTAATAATAAAACTAGATTTGAAGCAAAGGTTGTCAGTTATTGGTTCTGTTCTGTGGAGGGGGGGATTGAGCTGTGTGAAGCTTCCAAGGAGTGCTGTGGTTGGATTAGATTTTGCTCAAATCACCCAATCAAAAGAGGTTTGAACATTGAAACAGAAGCCTACATCCAATAACAAATCCTAGTAAATAGAAGTTTTTCAAAGTGACTTACAGAGTCTATGGCTTTTCTCCTGCTTTTAGTTGTTACAGGCAATACCGTAGTCAAGGTTGACACTTCAGTTTTGTACATGAAAAATAAGGAAGAAAGGAGAGGGAGCTATCTAACACTGAAACTAGTAGGCAAGCAATCAATTTAATGCCTTATTAAATTCTCAATCTACCAGAGCTTTCTTTGGTTGGCAAAGCTAACATTACCTTAGGCTTCATTTGCCTTTTCAGTTCTCAGTTTATTTAATATGAGTCATCACAATCATAAAAATTATACTACAGGTTAGTGTCTATTCTACTGAGTCTTAACCACGTTTTGCTAGTGTGTTATGACCTGCAGAGCGTGACTTTATCTGGTGGTCAATATTTGCCAATTAGCTGTGCAACCATCTTGCATTCCAGAAATTCCAGTGACCAAAGGGAACAAATGTATGCCACTTGTCAAGGGCAATTCAATGGTCATCCTGCATTAAAAAAACAAGTGGAAAGGAAAATCTTGTTTTGCTTATTACATCCATTGGAACACTCTCACAGTGGTTTGAATTAAATTAGCTGCCCTCAAAACAGAACCTCTTCAAATCTTCAATCTCCAATTCATATCAAATCAGAGCTATTCAAACAGGCGTAAGGGACACCGAACCTTACTAATGTGAGTGTTTTACATGCCATACAAAATAACCAATATTAGCAATAGATCACTTGAATTTTGGCTAGCACTGGCAAGCACGAAGCTAATTAAAGGCAATAATTTACTTCAGAAAAGCATTTTCATGATTTGCAGGGTCACAACCTATAATTAATGTATTTTGTGTGTTTCTTCTACCATAATAATTGATATAATGCATAATGCAAAAGGGTTACTTCTCGCTAAAATGCAATTAAAATTAAACTATTCTCTCAATATGACACAATGTAGTGGATTTTTAAAGCTACACATCTTTAAAAATCAGGGCTTCATGGTTTATATAAGTAAATAATACTTTTTTCCTCAATGACTTTGATAAAATACAGTATGTAGATATCACATGAAAATAATCTCCATTGAACTCTGGGAAAATATTTGAATGAAGCTGTAAGTATTTTATCACATTCTATTTTTATAGGGCCTTTGTTGTAGTTAGGTTAACTAAAAAAAGTAAAAGTTCATTTTAAAAAAAATAGAACTATTCCAAATATCCAACATTTAATAGTGAATATTTTCAATCCCCTTCCTCCCAAGATTACGTGGTCATAAAAAGAAAAACTTGAAATAATTGATGTGCGTTATATATAAATTCACTTGCATTTAGGTGTAATGGAGCTGATAGACCAGGGGGCATGAGCTTAGTTAAATAATGTAGAATCATTATGCTAATATGGATAAGGAAGAGAGTTGTGCATGTATATAATCATTTTTCCCTTTTCACATTAAACATTACAATATGATGAGAAAATGTGGCAGTCTCTGAGGCTACATCTTTTTCAAGGACCATGTGGGTTCCTGATGCTTTCAGGATATGGAGTTAAAAAAATAATGCCATCAGCAATGGCAATTCACCATTAGTCAATCACAGCTTTACTCAGAGCAACTTACATCCTGTGATGGTATCTGTAACACCATCAAGCACCAACATCTGCCTATACCCAGGTCCTTGGAGAGGACTCAATAGATGGACAAAAATATGAAATCCAATCTGAATATCTGCTTGATTATGCAACAAACCACAATAAAAAGCCATCTGAATGAAAAACTTAAAAAGATCATGGGTGGTAGTATACCAAAGATGTCACATTATTTTGCTTTCTAGTTTGCATCATTTGATCTTGTAAATTGATAGGTATGCCAAATGATCAAATCAAATTGTCTATGTTTTTAATTGATTTATAGAGATTCAAACCTTTATTAACTCCTTTTAAGGATAACCTATATATTTTTCAAGATACAGATGGATAGGTATTCATATATTATCCATATCTCAAACTTTCCAGAACATTCATGCATGCCATGCCATGATATGGTAATTTTTAATTCCAATTTAAATTTCTTACCTAGAATTGCAGAAATTCTCAGATGAGCAGCCTCATGATGATTCTCCCAATTTAATTCAAGAGGCTTAGGAGAGTCACATTTCTTCTTAAGTTCCTTCCCTTTCTATTGCTTTTCATGAGAAGATCTGGGGGCAGGAGAATAAAAGCTTGGATGCTTTTCAAAAATAAACCATTCTCGATTGTTCAGAATAATCATTACCTGGTCTTCTCATGGTTCTGTGGAACTCCAATGCAATGTTATTTAATTGCAACAAATAGTTCAGGAAGCAAAAATCCAAAATATTTAAAACTCCAATAAAGATGTAAAGAGTGCATTTAATTTTTTTTTTAAATAAGTAAATGAAATAAATAAACAAAGTGAACCTGAACAAAAATGGCATCTATACTCCTGTTTGGGTGGGTGGTCTTAAAATTAATGTCCTGAGCAGAATGAAATTAAACATAATAATAAACTCAGTGAAAACTATAGTTAATAAATTCAATTGTTTAAGTTTAACTATAGTTAGCCTGTCTTAGAAGTTTCATATCTAGACTTTTTGCCCTCCAGGTACTTAAACAATGCAGGAACACTTTACAAATCATTACATACTTAAAGTCTTTTTTACTGGATATACTATCCACAATGTAATTATAATATAAAACCCCAACCTTTCCTCAGTAAGTATGAACAATTCCACAAACTGTTTCTGCCATTTTTAATACATATATATAAAATGTTGAATTAAACCTCTATGTATTATTCCTTAAGTCCAAAAGAAATAAGAAAAATCTTTGGATTTTTCTTGATACAGTGTACCTTGGAGGATTAAAAAAACCCCCACACACGTCCTCTTTTGCTTGCTTTCTGTAATGGTCTTGTAGAAAGTGTGTACCTTTAAATTCAGTCCACATTGACAAGGTTGTTTGAAATGTTTGTGATATAAGCCACCTGTTTGCAATGTGAGAACATGTTTGAAGAAAAGAATAGGTTGTAACTACAAATAAGATCCAGGGAGTATATAAATTCCAAGGGGTTTAAATATTCTGAAACTTTGATGCTGTATTAATACAAGTACCAGGTTATGTTATTCACATTACAGTGAGTAGTCTTGGAGAATTTGTCTCCTGCATTATCCAGGGATAAAGAATTGGAATATATATGCATATGTACTCACACACACACACACACACACACACACACAACCACACTCAAATGGTATAAGTTTAGAAAAGAGCATTCATAGGTTCATATGATGAAAGCAGCATCATGATATTGCAATAAAGATTTACCGCTTTTGTACTACACACACACACACACACACACACACACACACACACACACACACCTATCTATCTTCTATCTATCTTCTGTCTGTCTGTCTGTCTGTCTGCCTGCTGCCTGCCTGCCTGCCTACCTACCTACCTACCTACCTACCTACCTACCTACCTACCTATCTATCTAAAAACCAAATCCGCTCACTCATCATGAAATCTTTAGAACGGTAAAGCCTACAAACTTGAAATTCGGCACGTATGTTCCTCTTGGCTTCTAGGTGCTTGCTAAGAAAGGATTTTTTCAAAATGACCATCAGGTCATTAGTATTTCATATAGAGTAATTAACATGCTCTGATGCTAAGGCGTTAGACATTCTACTCCCCCTCCCCACTTTTTTTAAAAATATGCTTATATTTATACATGATAATAAACATGGTACAATTGCTGGCTGTCAGGTGTGCCTCCATTCAAAACTCAACAAAGAAAAACCTTAACTCCATGTTTGTAGAGAAAGGTACTTTTACTGAGCATGAACTGATAGCAATGAAAAGAAAGCAAGATCTGAGTCAAAAGGCGCAAAAATTACATATTGAAAGTATTCCCAAATCTCTACCCCCAAGGACCCTGGCTGAATGTCCAATCCCCAGCTCCCCAAGGTGTCATGTGAGGTGCATCTTCAGATTGTCCCATCCATCTCGTATGCCAGAACGGTTGACCTTGACTGGCTATCAACAAGTCCATTCAGCTGCGCCAAAGATGATGAGAATATTTCTCCCCTTTCCTCTCTTTTGGTCACATCACGAGACATCTCCACCAGCTCACTTCCCCCTCCCAAATACCTATACATTCCTCCCCCCCCCGTTACTATGGCAGCCGATAGCAAGCAAGCACATAGAGGCTGACACTGGCCTAAAACCCAGGAGGCTATGAGTTCTAGGCCTTCCTTAGACAGAAAAGCTGACTTTAGACTAGTCACTCCTTCTCAGCCTAATCTACCTCAAACGGTTATTATTGTGGTTGTTTTGGAAAAAAATAGGAAGCAGGATTATTAGGTATGTTTGCCATCTTGAATTACATATGAAAAAGTGGAATAAAAGCTAATTATTGTTATTATTATAACATTTGAAGAATATTTGGGAAATGATGGAATAATTTATGGAATAGCTTTCAGTGTGTAAAGAATAGCTCAGTAAAGCACAATTCCCGAGAAAGGGATTTCATGACTTGGAAACTAATTTAGAAAACACCCCTTCAAAAATATTTCTATTGTACAGCATTATCTTTTTTGCACTCACATTAAGCAACAAATTTATTTCTTAAGCAGATGAGTTCTGCACCCATTGAAAGAAACATTCTTTCCTTCTGTACCTTAAACTGGAGAACATGAATTACTAACTGAATCTGAAAATAACACGTGTTCAACCTAAAGAGAAAAATTGAGAATTTTGGGGAAATGACCATTACGTATACAACAGTTGTAATCTGTGGACCTTAAAGAAAAGGGAAATCTTAAGGTTCATTTTCTTTTCAATATAATATCCCTTCGCTGGAATCTTCACGCCTTTGTAATACTGTTCAGGGGATCTATATTAGATGCCATCATGGCCCTTTGAAATTAGAGTAGCTTTTAATACTTTCTTTCACCTTCCTTCAGTCAAAACATCCTACTTCAGTAATAATGATGTGTTAACATCTATATTTGCAAGTCCTAATATGATTAGCAATGCTGTATGTGCTTTGCAAAAATCCAGATGACACCAAGGGTCAGAAAAGACACAGAGAAAAGTTTATGTGAAAACTATAAAGACATAAAACTACTGCACTACCATGACGTGTGTGTGTGTGTGTGTGTGTGTGTGTGTGTGTGTGTGTGTTTGTGTGTGTGTGTGTGTGTGTGTGTGTGTGTGTGCGTGTGTGAGAGAGACAAAGAGAGAGGGGGGGAGGGAGGGAGGGAGGAGGGAGAGAGAGAGATTTTTGCAATCCAGGTATGCACCTCTCACATATCCCTCCTTTTCATTAAAATAGGTCTAAAAAAACCAAGAATTTATATATTTTATTTATCGGAATAAAAATCTAAGATTAACAGGCAAAAATTCCACGGAGAGCTCTATTTTTATACAGGGTATTTAGGGTAGTGTGACACCACCACCCCTTGTCTATGTAAGGACTGGAAACTAACCTGTTGTACAAAGCAGAGGATCTATATCTTTTCCTCTTCTGTTGTCAATTATTTTATCAGTGAGACAATTTGAAAAATTGCCTTGCTATAGTATCTTCCCACCAGCACTACCATATGCTAATTTTTTGTGCCTGCAGAGCTCATAGGAAGCTAGGCTGATGTAGTGGGTAAGGCACCATGCCAGAAACCAGGTGACTATGAGTTTTAGTCCTGCCTGAGGCTGGATGACTTTGACTCAGTCCTGAAAAGCAGTCCTGGAAAGCAGACAGATTCAAAGTCAGCCTTTTAAAAGCAAACTGCTTCTGAAATCTTGCCAAGAAAACTGCAAGACCTTGTCCTGGCAGTCATCAGGAAGAGAGAGAGAGGGAGGGAGGGAAGGAATCTTATACTCCGAAAAATACCGTAGATTAGCTAATACATTTGGAAGGAATATATGATTCATGAACAGCATAATTGTTCAAAAGTTCAGGTAGGGATTTTAAAGAAGCTCATATTATTTTAACAGTTGATTACAGCTATAGTGAATGAAACCTCAGGCCTCTGAAAATTATTTTGAAAAATACTTGGAGTTCAGTTGCAGCTAAGATAACAGGAACCAAGGCTGTGATGTAGTGATGACATTTCCAGAAAATAGTAGGATTCAGTAACTGCAAGTTACTGGAGGATGACAGACTGTGTAAGTCCAAATTATCTGAAACCAACTTCCAAACTAAGATTTGAAAGCAGCAAGACATGGCTATATCATGTCTGTTCTTGTTTGTGGAATTTGGCTGGGATAGAATATAAGGAAATATGAACTAAGGAAAAGTTATAATGAAGTTCATTTATTGCACTACAGTACGGTTTGCTCTTTTCAGTATTTGTCATGTTCATATTGTACAGAGAATCAAATAAGTCATATTCTGACTTACCAAAATGTATAACTACAGGTAACTTATTTGAATGGAAGGCTCTTAAATAATGCAAGAATAACGACTGACATGCCCTAAATATAATTTAGGTATATACTGTTATTCTCTGGGCACATCTACCAAACAATATAAATACCAATATTTATATTGTTTGGAAACTGACCTGGCCCTTTAAGGATCATCTAGATCTTAGGGAGAGTGTTCGATAGGGCAGGCGTTGCAGTGGAGAAGACATCCTTCCAAGGACTCACAAGAGAGCAATTTGTAAAGGAAGGGACACGGATCAGGCCCATTTTATTTGGTCTTGTGGGATGGGCAAACCCCTCAAAGAGAGAAGTTCTTGCAGAAAACCTGTACACTTCCATTTAGGACTATAAAGGTGATAACTGGCACTTTAAATTGCATGCAGAAAAAACTGAGAATAATAATGCTTGAGCAATAGGGATGTAACACGGACAAACCTAGGGGCACCTAAACCTGCATGTGACATTGCTTTTTGGACCACTGGTAACTTCAGGATGGTTTTCAAGAGCAGCCCCATGTAAAGCTCAATGCAGTAATATAACAGAAAGTGATCAAGATGCAAATGACCATGAGCAAAGTCTCCTGCTCCAGGACTGGGACAGAAAAGCTACTTAGGAGACAACCTCTTTATTTATAAGAATTAGATATTTTGTTTGATTCTATATAAACCATTCATCTTCTGTTCTTTTGAAAAGGTTTCTTGACAAGCTATTAACAAGGGAACTGATAAACTAAAAAGGAGTTTGGTAAAGAATGTCTGTTTCAATGCAATAAGTGTTCCAGTAATGTCCCCTATCTTCTTCAAAAGATCACCTTGGAAAGAAATGGTTGAAGGAATTCATTTGCAGTGACTAAACAAAGCCACCCCTTAATTTCACTTCCCACTTTAATAACACTTTAGATTAGCAATTTAATTGAAATGATCTAGCTGTATATTTAATCTCAATTTTCAAGCAGTACTTTAATATTGTTTGAAAATAGCAGTTTCCGGACAGGAGTTAACTTATTAAGGATTTTCATTATTTGAGGTTTTATTTAGAGTCATGCATTGAAGACTTCGTTAAAAGTTAGGTGTTTTTTTTCCACCCCTAAATGACATGTACAAATAAAATCGTCTCCTGTGTAAACTTCAAGTCTACAGTCAGGTGTAATAAAAAAAGCAGCTGGAAAGAATGCCTTTGTTTTGACAGAAGGGTTCTTCAGTCTTCCTCTGTTCCCCAACTTTATTTCTTTTTTTCCCCCTTTAAAGAGGCATAAGCCTGTCTTGTCAGCTTGGAAGCTCTTACTGTCAAGCAGGCAGAAAGGAACCACCTTACAGAGTAGGACGACTGTCACATGGCAATAGATTTGGCTGTCAAGCTCTAAAAAGGCTGCCACTCAGTGTCAAAGCAACAATAACAAAACAATTATTTCTTCTTTTAAAAAAATGAAATCCAAGTTATGCACAGAGGAAGGAACACTCAGAGGATGATTCAATCTATCAGACATGCTTTAAGCACCCTCATGCTATCGGGATCCCAAGGTCATTCCTATTTAAACCTATGTATTGGGATTGCTGAGTTGGGATCCAACTCAGCATAAACTGAAAATGTTTGTTGAAAACATGTTGCTTTAATTCTGCCCTTTGAAATGCTTGAACAGGGCAACAAACATATACACACATACACATGCACCATAATCCTGAACTTTTTCTCATAGGTGGATATTGTGTTTAATCACTTTTTTAAAAAATGCTTTTGACATTTTCACTCTGAGGGATTTCCACTGAATTCTCATAACATTATTCTTGTACCCAGAGATAATGACATAGCCAAAGGGATGGGAACTTCTTATTTTTTATTGTGCAATCATTTTTCCAACAGTTTTTTGAACTTCCTAGTTTCTAATAATTCAATCAAATCCCAAGAAACAGGAGCTCCTACAGAAACATGGGCTATTGGAGAGGCCTCAAAATTTAATAGGCAAATTGTAACATTAGCGGCACATTGTTTAGCATCACCATGTCCAATAAAATAAGCTTAGAAATACCACTCCTACCTCTCTTTCACCCCACTAAGAAAAATTTGGATGATATTCTGAAAGATAAATGGGGAGAAATCACAAGGCAAATTTTAGCATGTTCATTTCTAAACCTAATTTAAATTGAAAATAGATGCATTGGAAATTCAACCTGTTTGAATCTTGGTTAATTCAGGAGAATTCTTTCCTAAATATGCTTGTGCATTAAGATCATTTCACTGAAAATGAGGTACATCTGTCTGTCTGTCTGTCTATCTCTATCTTGGTTTGCATGCTGCTCCAAACACAATTGACTCAGAGTGACTTCGATATCTCTTTTCAATAATACAATTAAAATAAAATAAATTATAACAGTAAAAAAGGACCAGGAATAATACTTGTCAGTACATATTGTGCTGCAAGTCATTTTATTCATCAAATCTCAGAGGTTTGTTGAAATAGCCATGTTTGAAGTTTATGAAAACAAGGAAATAAAAGCATTGGACCAATCTGCTATTCAGAGGGACACTTCTCCAAATAAGGGAAGCTCCTACAGGTGGAATTCTGTAAAAGGGGTCCTAAAGAAAATTTCTCATCTAAGTCTTACTGTACTGGCAGGGGCTATTGGGAAAATGGAAATCTGAAGACTTCCAGGTTCAACACCATGAAGGCCAAACCCTTCAGTATGGTTGTGAATAATGGAATAATTATCATCAGAGTAGGCTGCTCAACTTGTACATTAATGTCTTTTACTTTGTATTCAAAATAAAAGTACCCTTTTTACTTCCCTGCGCATTAAAATTCTGATGCATTATCAAATCTGTGGAATTAAATTTTTTAGTGATTGTAAACAATGTTCTTCATGGCTACAATTTACTGATATTATGAACTATTGTAATCTACTATGGAGATTTTTTAGTTTGATGGACACACAGAAATATTTTAAGTCAAGTCTATTTTTTTTAAATATTTTTTTGAATTTCAGCTGGCATGAGAAACCCTACTTAGCTCATCATTATACAAAAACTGCCTGAACTAAATGATGCCTAAGACAGAAAATTAAAGTGATGAATAAAAAACAATATTGCTTCAGTTTAATGATGGGAATTAAATGTAGAGCAGCAAAAATGGGTAAAGTTAAGGTAACTTTTATCTGATTTAAAACCAAAAAGAATTGTAATTTAATAACTGAAACATTATTAAAATTGTAACTGAAATGATTTAGAGGAAACAACATTGTACACAGATAGTCCTCGACTTAGGACCACAATTGAGCACAAAATTTATACTGCTAAGTGAAACATTTAGTAAGTGAGTTTTGCCCCATTTTACAGCCTTTCTTGCCAAAATTGTTAAGTGAGTCATTGCAGTTGTTAAGTTAGTAACACAGTTGTTAAGTGAATCTGACTTCCCCATAGACTTTGCTTGTTAGAAGGTAATAAAAGGTGATCACATGACCCTAGGACAGTATAACCATCTTAAATATGAGTCAGTTGCCAAGCATCTGAATTTTGATCATGTGACCAAGACAGTGGTGAAATCTAATTTTTTTTACTACCGGTTCTGTGGTGTGGCTTGATGGGCATGGCAGGGGAAAGATACTGCAAAGTCTCCATTCCCACCCCACTCTGGGGCCAGCTAGAGGTGGTATTTGCCAGTTCTCTAAACTACTCAAAATTTCCACTACCGGTTCTCTGAACTGCTCAAAATTTCTGCTACCAGTTCTCCAAAACTTGTCAGAACCTGCTGGATTTCACCCCTGGACCAAGAGGACAATGCAATGGTCATAGGTGTGAAAAACAATCACAAGTCACTTTTTTCAGTGCCATTGTACCTTTGGTCACTAAATGGACTGTTGTAAGTCGAAGACTACCTGTAGTTTTATCTAGATATCAAGTCATGACAGAAGAGGACATGGGTGTTTGTAAGAATATGAATATGTGGTTCATGAATAATCCAGTATGAGAAGATGTTTCACTTCACAGATGTACATAATTTTATTTTAACATAAGGTCAAGATGGGTCCAGCATGCCTTGCTGGCTCTGGCTTTTGCATGTATTGTACACTAAAGCCTCTGTTACATGATGAAGTGGCAAGGCTGCTTGGTTGATGAAAGGATGCTGCATCACTTCATGGAGTCACATTGAAGTGTACCTCACTTAGTTTTCTGATGGAGTCCTCCTTGAAAGTTTGAAATTACTTGCTCTACAATATGTTTAGAATGTTTTCCATCAAGTTGGAAGAATCTAATTTAGACAAATTAAGGATCTATTTTGACATAGCTTTCTTGTGTCTGTACCTAGACAAAAGAATGCTGCTACATTACAAAGGGTATGATATACAGAGATGCATATCTATATATAAGATAGTGTGATTCAGGTAACCTTGGCCTGCTGATGAGATGCATTTGCCATCAATGTAGGACTCAATATTTTTACTGTACTGCTTAGAAGGTCTTACTGTAGTCCAAAACAAATAATGAAAGAAAAAGATAAAATAGTCAAAATACTGAAATAAAACACATCCAATGATTATTGTGTAAATTTGAGTATGTTGTGAAGAGAACGTTCACTAAAAGCCCAACAAAAGCATTTGGGAATAGAAACAACAAAGTATATTTTATTGGGAAACACCTACAGTGAATCACTAGGCTTCAAACTGCAGGATTGCTCCTCAAGCAAGCCCACTCCCTACAGTATTTACATTGGGTTCAACTTTGAAATAGGTAATTGAAAGATAATGTAATCACCTAGTGCCATTTCCACTGGAATGCTTCAATGAGATATTTGATTGATCTTACCATTTTTTTTCACACCTGTGGTATCCTTTTTGTAACAACAGGTGACATAAACACTGGTGTTTATTTGCATTCTACTGACTTTCTGTTGATCATCTCCACTCCAGGTCCCAGTACTAGGTTTTAGGTTATGCATCTACTCTGCTTTTATTAAAAGCCAGAATATATTTCAATATATTTCAATATACGTTGTATAATGTGGAATATTCTATATTACCACCGGTAGTAGATGTCCCCATAGGGGAAAAATATGGCACAAGTAGGGCTGCTTCTAAGGGAAAATACAAATATTTTATTTTAGAATAAACTGTTGGAATAAACAAATTATTATGTAAGAAAGAGGTAATGTAAAATATTAAACTTCACCCAATATCTTCCTCCAGTCCCCCTATACAAGGATTAATTTAGTATCTACAAAAAGGAGAAATTGGTGTGCTATACGTTGGGCTGCCAAGGAAGCGTATCCAGAAAAATGCAGTATTTACAATTATGAATGCATGTAGAACTATGCATTTTATACCTTTGCTCCATGAGCTGCATTGATTGCCAATTTGCTTCTAGGTACAATTCAAGGTGCTGGTTTTGATCTTTGAAGCCCTTCATGGCATGACACCACACTATCTGAGGGACTTCTTCTCCCCATTTAGATCAACTGACCATACATCTCACAGAGAAAGCTTATTGGGGGTTTCATCAGCTCGGGATCTATATTTGGTGGAGACTTGCCTTTTTTGCTGTGGTGCCTACCTTATGGAACACCCATCTTTACAAAATTAGACTGGTCCCATCTCTTTTGATATTACAAAAGGCCATTAAATTTAAATATATGACCGGGCCAGGGGCTCCCATAGAACCAGAGACTTGTTTAGATGACTCCATTGTTAAGTGAGCCGTTTTTTATTCTCCCTTCATCTATGGTTTGTATTTTTGGTTTTATTATTTTAATATTTTCTGTTTCATTTATTGTTGAATACTGCCCCAAAATCACCTTCGGTGAGATAGGTGGCTATAAAACTTGATTAATAAATAAAATAAATAGATAAAAGTTCAACCATGGACTGTATATATATATTTTTCTTTCTTTGAGTTTAAATATGGTGAGTTTCAGATCTAATGGTTTGTATTCAATGGATATAATATGATTATTGTAGTCTGTCTGGAAAATGTAGGAAGTAAATGGCCATGACCTTACACTAAAGCAAAACAGCTGAATGTTTGGATACCACTGGAATAATAACACTAGACACCAGTATTGGAGGTCCTACATTAAATATAACCTCTTAATCTCTTTAATAGAAAAGTAGATTTCTTCATAGTAGGAAGTAGATGAATAAATCTCTGAAATATTTTCTTGCTGCTCTAATCCTAAATTTATTATTTGGAACTGTCATTGATTTCCATTTGAAGTTTCTCACAGGCATAAGTGCTTAGATGTCAAGCTTTGCTATTCATATTACATCTCTGACTTTATTAATATACTGATTCTCTCTTAAAACCCAGAAATAAAATTTGACATTTGTTTGCTGGTATATGTAGTTATAGCAGTGTGCATGAAAGCTTGCATCAATATAACAATAGTGAGAGCTGTTGCCAGCATATCTATACTAGCTATTCCTTACCCCAATAGCTGCAAGCTAACGGAATGAGACACTTGTTCTATGTTGCCTACCACTTGCAATCTCATTATTTACTACCACATATGAAGAGTGTTACTTGAACTGAAAACTTCATAGTGGCTAGAAAGCCTTCAAATGCTATTTAATGAGTCTGTCCTTCTGCTGTTTCTCACAGGCCAAGTTGCCTCCTGTTTTTGTGCCATATTAACAACTTCACTGTATGCTACTTCTGGCAATGTCCCATTGCTATACAGTAGCCTCAGCTTACTTCATGACACATAGCTCCAGCATACTCAGTTCACCATACAATAACTCTATGCATTTTACAATGTCACAGCAACCTTATGGCAGTGAAAATCACTTCTCTATCATACCATCATAGGATGAGATGTCTGTGACATGGGGGCAATGATGAAGCATGTGTTTCATCATGTCTTTTCTGTACGTATTGCACATATATGTACACATTGCACCATTTCAACACTTGTTTAGGCATTTTATTTTTATTTATTTGTATCCTGCCTTCATTATTTTTACAAGCAACTCAAAGCAATGAACATATCCAACACACCTTCTTCCTATTTTCTCCACAAAAACAATCCTGCAGGGTAGATCAGGCTGAGAGAGAGAGAGGCCAAAGTCACCCAGCTGCCTTTCATGGCTAAGGCAGGACTTGAATTCACAATTTCCCACTTTCTAGCCTGGTGCCATACTGGCATTTTGGTGAAAGTTTCAGATTTTGCCAATGCCTCTACCCTGTTTCCCCCAGAATAAGACATCCCCTGATAATAAGCCCAATCAGGCTTTTGAGCGCATGGCAATAAGGCCAAGCACTTATTTTAGGGTTCAAAAAAATATAAGATAGGGTCTTATTTTTAGGAAAACACGGTAGTCGCAAACTTTCTTTAAAAAAAACAAAAAACTAGGGTGAGTGCATAATGGGAACATTTGTGGCACCTAGATTCCCACAACCACAAAAAACTTCTTTGAACAGCCAAAATGTTAGCAGAACTGTTTGCATTGCAAAATGGTTGGGGCGATAGTACATGAAAAAATTGCTGTGAATGCTTTCAAAAAATAGTGGAGGAATTGAATAGAAGGGCAGCACATTTTGTGTAAATTAAAACTCTATTTAAGAAGCTCCTAACCACTCAAGTACATCTACTGTATTTGGTTGGTGGAGCTTTTAATGCAAGGATCTCAGTAGCACCTTCTCATGTGATACTGCAAAATGTTTTTGAAATTTTTCTAATTCTGTGATGAGTTCACTTTCTGATAAGGAGACGGGCATTTTTAAAAGCCTACCGTAGCTTTTATAAAGTCATAACCTCAAAATTACATGAAACTTGCCCCTCCTGTGTACATTTTTGAATGGACTTAGGATGGGAAAACTTTAGTCTGCAAGGTGATATATACATTTGAAAGATAAAAATAAAAGAAAGCTTTGCTCTATGGTAAAAATGGAAGAAAACGAGTATGGGGAAAATATTAATTTTATAAGCACTCAGTCTTGTTGCTCCTTTTGTTCCTTCTGTTTTAAATTGATCGGTTATTTCAAATCAGATGAAATAAGAGTTGAAGACTGCAAGTGCTGATCAGAAAACATCTATTTTCTAGCAATGCAATAAAAGAGTTGAATTAAAAATGATCAAAACATGTTGAAATAAAGTAGAAAATTCTGATTAATTCCAGTTATACCTGTTGGAAATGGTAAATTAGTTTCAATAAACATTTCATTTCTTTACCATTTGGTGCTTTTTTAAAAAAAAATATTCATAGATTATAAAACATGTCCTTTAGTTCTATACATACAATATGAAGCACTAAACTATGAAGCAGGTACTTATCTATAAAATCTGCCTGGCACAAAAATGCCA
This sequence comes from Pituophis catenifer annectens, assembly GCF_029215685.1. NCBI lineage: Eukaryota > Metazoa > Chordata > Lepidosauria > Squamata > Colubridae > Pituophis > Pituophis catenifer. The sequence goes on from NW_027257201.1 coordinate 24,196, forward strand.
CAGTTCATATAGTTTCAACTTTTATGAATTTTGTATATTTTACAAGCCTCTTGCTAGGTCTCTGAAAAATATCATTAATATTTGCATTTTTTTTTCTTGTAGTAAAGAAATACTGACTAAGTACATGGAAAAATTATGAACCACACACACACACACACACACACACACACTAAAAAAATTCAGTGAAAAGACAAAGCACTAGTAACATCTCCTAGATGTCTTTTTCCCCCTTATTCGTTTTGTAGATTTTAAAGCCTTATGATGATCTCTGTGAAATGTTGTTGAAGTAATCTATCACATACATCAGCAGCAAGAACAAGAAAATGAACAACTTCCACCCCCACTCCTGACAAGATTTTCCATTTACAGTTTCCTGTCTACTGTCTGCCACATTTTGCTATAGTTTCCCCTGGAGGTTTTTAATAAAATTTATGACCTTACAGTGAAGGTAAATTCTCTTTCAACAAACACTAAAAAGGAATGTGAATGCTATAAACTATGTGACCGGTGACCATAATGGTGTTGACATATTCCTTACAGCATGTATTTCCAAAGGTGCTCTGTTTTTGTTTATTTATTTATTTATTATTTATGATTGAATGAATGAGTGAGTGATTGAGTGATTGATTGGAAGTCAGGCAATTACAACGAATAAGCCACCATAACCCTTACATGCTTTCTTATTGCAATGTCACATATCTGTTAAAGATTTAGACAGAATGTAGACAAAACCTTTGGACAGAATAGATTTGAATGTTTATGCTTGCCTTTTTCTCTTTTTAGGTGCAATAGGCTATATATTCAGTGGAAAAGGAACAATTCCTCTAATGAACTACTTAATTCTTGCTGTTTATAAATGGAAAACAAACATAAGGAATGTTATGCTCCCATTACTTTTGTCTTTTTTCCACACTTTATCATCTTTGATTCACAATCAAGTTGGCATTTGGCAATTCATGAAGTTATGGCAGATATTGCTCAATTTACTCTTTGTGGGATAACAACATTAGTTTTGAAGACTCTTCATTCAGCAATTGCATATACCTTTATCTCTATCTATATCTGTAAAGACTATTCAGCATCATAATTGGTGTCTTCCAAAATGTCACCTTGACTGGTATTTGTTTATGTTGTAATTGGAGAAAATATCAGATACACAGCTAAGTATAAACAGGATTTGTTAACAGTAGGGTATTCACTCAGTATATTACCAGTGAAATAGTCTCACAAAACCCTTACCAAATAAGCAATTGTAACAATTGTAACCATTCTAACTGAGCTTACAAATTGGGAAGCCAGATTCAGGATGAAGAAGTCAGAAAGCAACTTCTAGTGTTCTCAGTTTGGTCTGAGTTTATTAAAAGCAACCAAGGACTATTTGAGAAATATTACAAGTAATAAGGCTTATTCCAGTACTAAACCTGTGGAATTCCTAGCAAACTCATACAAATAAAAGAAATAATGAATAGAAAACTCAAAATGTCATGTGTTGTGAAATCTTACCCAGTCCTTTATGCGCTGGAACTCTGCCCTCCTGATCCTTTGCCTATAAATGTTAGCATCTTTTCAATTTATGAATAAGTAATGTTCAGCCCTGGCTACATTATCTCAACCTGATGCAGCTATTAATATGTCTCACAATAATGCAAGAAGGCTAAAAGGAGAAAGCAGCATGGAAAAGCCTGTCATTTCAGGAAAGAGAAGGTCAGATCTCAAGGATTTAGCTCAACTTATATCCAACGGCAAATAATAATTCAGACTTGTTTGTTTTGTTTTCAGTCCTGTCTGTGTGTCTTTGTGTCTGTGGGTATTCTGTAAAATTGCCAAGTTGCTTATCAAACAACTTGGATAGCATCCCAACAGGTGGCATGGAACATATTATATCAAAGTTCTTGTTGACAAATGGTTCTGTAAATGCTAATCAACTTCTCTGTTATTTCTTATTTTGCTTCAGTATGCAAGAAGACAATGAGCACATGCTAAGGATTCAAATGAGATAAGACACTAGAAAGAAAGCATAATGATTGTGTAGAGTCTATGATTACGTTCCCTGTGCTATCCATTTCTTATTTACCAGATGTTTGACAATATAAAACATGCAAGAAAAAATATGATTATTTATATTTAATGTGCATTGTGCCGAAGAACAGGTTGCATTCATAGAAAGTGGTAAGTGTATGAATCCAATATATCTAGGGGTGGGGTGTTGGAGGCAATGTTTGTTATGATTTTTTTTTAGGCCTGAAAACAACACTTTTTGTATATTATTAACCAAAATATTTCTTGCAAGATAGCTTTTCATAGTATTGCAGAAGGAAGGGAGAGGGGGAAAAAAACATTTGCTTTTTCAGTATTCAATTATATCTTTTTAAAAAACATCACTCAGAGAGTGTGCATAATTTTGAATAAAAACAATTGCTTTTGCCTCAGGTTAAATTATGTCACCTGCTGAGATGCAATTAGAATCAATTTTGCTATTGAACACAGCTAGAATCTCCATGAAAAGCCACTGGAGGAGAAAAAGGCTTGCTCGCCAGACAGGTGAAGGTTTCTATCTACAAACATTCTCAACCCTGCGTACACATGGAGAGAATTGGCCAGCCATTGCAAAGGCCTTTTAAACAAGAAGAAGCTAAAGGATTCCAGATTCTTTGGGAATCATTAACTATCCGGAGAGATGCTGTAATTATATTGCAGGAACAAATTGTTGCATCTTATTAATCCAAATCCTAGAGGATTTTCTATGTGGTCAACATTTCAAAAGCCAGTCACCTAGGATGCCTCTCTGTCTTAAATTATAACAGAGTCTCCCTGTGTTTTTTTGTTTTCAATCTATGAGTTAAAAAAATCTAGAGCGTTAGATTTAATTGTGAGTTGTTAAAATTACAATAGCAATTGTATTTGGCGTGAAGCTTTGAAGAAATCTCTAAGCAATTGACATTCAAATGAAAACTGTCCATATATTACTGCCATTCTAGTACCAATTGTTAGGGTCATTGCTAACAAAATAAAACATTATCAGACTATTGATATGGCCATACACATTGCTCCCCTTTGCTATTATGGATGTGGGTGGATGGGTGAGTGTGGGTGTGTGGAGAGAGGGAGGGAGGGAGAGAGAGATACACAAGTCACCATTGAAAAACCCATTAAAAATAAAATCACCTTATGGTGGTAGTTTTATTTGTGATCTGTGGCCTTATTGCACAGAATTGTCAAAAGATTCTTTTTTTTTTTTAATTTGATTTATATGCCGCCCTTCTCCGGAGACTCAGGGCGGCTTACAATGCGTTAAGCAATTTCATAATAAGCTAGAGTTTGTTACACTTAAATAGTGGGGCTGTGCACAATTCAAAAATAATTTGGAAGAAATGCTTTGAACCTTCCAGGACTCCACTCCAATTAATTACACTGCCTGATTCTCCCCCTACCCCACCCCCCAGGCTTTCCAAGAGTCTAAGTGGGAAAACTGATTCTGTTTTAAGGAATCTACTCATTAAAGTAGTAAAAATTCTTAAAGGTAAAGCACTATTTCCCAGGTTTGTGTAGATACCTTGAAAAAAGAAATCAGTCTGCTTCAATTAATAGCAGAGTCTGAATCATTTTTGAAGCATGCACAGCCTATTATATAGTTTTTATAATAAATAAATAGACATTTATTTAAAGTATGACTTTTGCTGATAACAGATCAAGGCCAATATTTTCTATAAAGTAGGGAGATAGGCCCTTCGGGGGTGAGAATTAAAACCAGTGGTAGGATTCAGCCAGTCCACACCACTTTCTCAGCAGTTTGGTGAACTGGTTGTTGGAAGAAATCATTAGGGCAGAGAACTGGTTGTTAAATTATTTGAATCCCACCACTGATTAAAACCTTAAGCAACAAAATAATACCAACAAGATGTCCTGGCTATAGGAAGAGTCAAGCATTCAGGACAGTGGTGAAATTCATTTTTTTTTAATACCGGTTCTATGGGCGTGGCTTGGTGGGCATGGTGTGGCTTGGTGGGCATGGCTTGGTGGATGTGGCAGGGGAAGGATACTGCAAAAGCTCCATTTCCACCCCACTCCAGGGGAAGGATACTACAAAATCCCCATTCCCTCCCCACCGCTGGGGGAAGGATTGTCAGATATTGCCTGCACCAGAGACTAGAAGGGGTTAAGTCTTTACAGACATTGCATGTGACTATATCAGCCAATGAACTATCTTATTGGACTCTTACCTAAAAACCACTTGGATATTTTCCCTTTCTTTTCTTTCTCTCTCTCTCTCATCTATCTCTCAGCGAGACAACAGGTGAACTTCTCTCTCCTCTCAACATCTGAGTCATACAGTTAGGGTAAAAAAAAAGTAACAGGACACCCTGTTCATTATCGTATGCATGTATATATTTGTAAATAATAAAAACAACCTTTTGAACCTGAAGCTGTATTGACCAAATAACTTCCTCATAGAACCAAATGAGCATGACCATCAATATATATCTGATAAATGGTAGCAGATGATGAAAAATTACTGCTCAGGTCTATGAATTTTTTGTAAATTTTAAAATCATAGAACGATTTTTTCCTAACATGGAATCCTTGAACCTGAACGAACTATCTTTACAAGAGATTGATGCATTAACCATATACTTAACAAAACAGCACCAATCATTATCCAAAAGACTAAAAAAAACTTTCTATTGAAGCTACGCAGCAAGTACAAACCTCTTTACGAAAGGACCCAATTTTTTTTTCTCCTCTTCACCCGAACATCGAAAGAGCAGAACCACGCTTACAACAACCTTGCTTCGATCTCAATTCTACTCCACCTCATGTCTATCATCAAGGACTTCAACCTTCTGAATCCCTTGAATGTTCCAACCCTATAACTTCAGACCAACTTTTATTTTCTCAAGCTTCTCCAAAACAGCATTTATATCAAGCTTTATATGTGACAGGCCTACTAAATGCAGGCTGGAGTCCTCGAAGAACTCTTGAACTGTTAAACACCCTTTCAACTTCACCAGACCTGGTAAGCGACAATTTTTTGCTTCAACCCATAGATTCCCAGACTGATTTTTTAAACACCCATTATATTAAAAATCCTCCCTCCCCACCTATTGACTTTATCGCTTCCAATATGGCTTCCACCTTCCCTGAAAGCATTGCTTCAAAAATAGCCAACAAAATGGCCGCCCCCACACTCCACCATGTAGTCCACAAACTGGCAGACAATTTATATGACCACAATTTAAAGAAAATGACGTCTACCACTTCAGACCACAAGGTCTCAACCAACCTCCTTACCCCCATTCATCCTACTACCCACCCCACAACTGGAGATATTCAGACTGTTTCCCTACCTTCTTCATCCAGAGCACCAAGTTCAAATCCTGCCAATTTTTTTTCAATTTTCAGAACTTTTCTATTTTTGCCACCGCTGCAGACCTCCCCATCTATATCGCTGCAGCTGCAGCAGCTGCAAATATTTCTACTGATACCAATATTGTCTTCAATGTAAAAAGATCCTTTTCAGTCTTTGCAGCCACTGCCTCGCTCCCCCCCTTATTGCCGAAGATGCCGGTGCTGCCGGTGCTGCCTCCAATGCTACAGATGCCCCGTCCAAACAACAAATTCACATGATTTTTGTAGCCTTTGCATCAAAAGCCAACCTACCTTCTACAGCAGCCGACGCTGTCGCAGCAGCTCTTCCGAATCAAACAACAACCACCACCTCCATTATTCCTCCTATCATTGAATCACCTACAACATCTTTTCTCACACCAAATGACTCCAATCAACAATCCGACATTCAATTACCTATCTCTGCTGACAGTAACTCATTTCAGCCTTCTATTACTGTAAACTGTAATGATTTAAATATTGAAACTAATAATTCTTTGTCCTTATCTACTAATGTAAATTTATCTTTAGAAATTGAAACTGTTTTGCAACATTTTAAACAACATGGCCCATTATCTTTATCACCAAACTTCAAAAAACTACAAACCTCAGGTAATAATTTCCCTACTTGGGAACAAGAAACTCATTTACATCTTTTAAGAGAAGGCACATTTCTTATAATTGATTCTCCCCCTAATAAGCCTTGGTCATCTGACTTTGGTCAGGAAGAATGACCTTGGTCATTCTTCACAATAGTGTTTATGCCACTCTTATGTCAACTTTAGAAAGTAATATTGTTCACTCTATACCTACAGGTTTTACTGCACAAGAAGTATAGCAATACTTACAAAAACATTACAACAAACCCTCACCTGCAACTATCGCTACTTTTGCCAGTGATTTTTATAGCACCATATATAAACCTGGCACATCTATGGCCAAACATCTTTTCCACCTTGAATCCATGCGAAAACAACTGATTCAATGCAATCATCCTGTACCTGAAACTGCCATGATTGGTATCATTTTCAATTCTATTAAACACATCCCTGGTTGGTCAGGATTCATTAATAATCTCCACTCCTTACACCCCCACATGTACACTGTCGCTGAAATCAAATCCAAATTAATAGATGAAGATAGAAGACTCTATCATACTGATAGATACCTACTTCTTTTGACCACCCTTTTTACCCTAAACATGATTCCCATCCTTCCCATTCTTCACACAAACCCTTCTACCAAAACTGGCAGAAACACCCCTCTCAATCTCAAAATAATTTTAATTATTGTAACTATAGAGGACATTATCATACCTACAACTCCCATCCTCCACACGATGACAACACCACCCACAATCATGATTCAAGGGGATACACCCCAAGACTAACAAAAGAAATCATACTATCAAAGAACATACTGAACCTAAAAGATCCATGCCCACTGAATTTTACATTAGAATAGGTCCCACACACAAAGATTATAAAGACAGAAGGGGACAACATACTGAACAATCTATATCTTCTAACTCCGAATCCCAAACATTTGCCATCTTTCCCAACACCCAACAATACCTGCGTGACACCATGCACCTATGGGTCATCGATTCTGGAAGCATACACCATACCACCAATAACAAATCCATATTATATGATATTCACCCAACCAATATTTCTATTACAGCAGCAAATGGTACTTCCAATACAGTTGAATATGAAGGATCTATCTTTATACCCGGTATAGGGGACATTAGTCAAGTGCTCTATACACCTACCTTTGGCCACAATATTTTGAGTACTTCAAAATTAGGTAAAATTGGTTTTAAAGTATCTCTTGATGATCAACACGGTTTTATAAAATCCAAACATGATAACACTATTGTTGCTAATATTTCTGTCATTAATGATTTACCTTTTCTTATTCCAGATTCCTTTACATCATCCTCACCTACGACTCAACTATCTCAATCCTCATCGAGACCTGACCCTGACAATCATCCCGACCGTACCCCTGACACCCACCACGAAGGTACCACACCTCACCATACCAATACACATGACACTTCCGACTCACATAATGACCAACACACCACACCACACCTCTCTCCAACTTCACCCACATCACAAAACCAATGAACCTTGAAAACAAAAATTCAAACTCATATAGGTGAACTTTTACATGATAATTGTGCCCATTTATTACACAGACGTTTAGCACATGCCAATACTGTTGCTGTAGACAATACTCAAAATTTCTCCCAAGGCATATGCACTAAGGATTGCCCTATCCAACTTGACTGTGAGATTTGTAAAGCTGCAAAATCAAAGGCAGCCCCAATTCCCCACACCAGCACCAGACGATCAAAACACATATACGAATTGGTATACATTGACATTGTAGGCCCTTTTCCACTTTCTTTGGGCAAACACAAATATTTTTTGAACTTAGTCGATGATTTCAGTCATTTTGGACATATCTATACCCTTACTGAAAAATCTCAAACCTTTCAAAAAACAAAAAAATTTTACACTCTCATACAAAACCAACACAACATCAAATTAAAGAAAATTCAAACAGATTGTGGAGCCAAATTTACATCTGTACAATTTCAAAACTGGATTGACTCCAAAGGCATTATACACTACAAAACATCTCCTTTTACCCCCCCCAGCAAAATGGGATTTGTGAAAGAAAAAATGGAATATTACAGACCATGATGCGCAGTGTCATGTTAGATGCTGATGTACCCGCTAGCTATTGGGCAGAAGCCCTTGCATATGTCAATTACACTTTTAACCGCACATGGAATAAGGTTATTAACCAAACCCCCTATTTTCTTGTATATGGCACTCAATCACACCTCACACATCTTCGCATTTTTGGCTGCTATGCATACGTCAATATCCCCAAACCACTCAGACAGAAGGGGAATGAGGTGTCCAAAAAATTAAGTTTCGTAGGATATGCACCAGGTTCGAAAGCATATCAATTCATAAAAAACAAGTAATAACTTCCCGTTCAGCCACATTCATAGAAAACCACAACTGGACCAAAATACACTCAAATGACTCATACATATTAACCCAAGAAACAAATACATCAGATACACCACAGAGAATTCAACATGTACAAACAACAACACCAAAAGTTACACCACGAACAAACAACACAGATACACAACTACCAATCAGAAAATCCAAACGAATTACACAAGGCATCCCACCTAAAAGATTTGACGTGAACAATGTGACACAGAGAAACCAAATACCCATCACGCCAAAAAATTTCAAACATGTGATCCAATTACCAGAATCAGAACAATTAAAATGGTGGGACACTATGTCCAAAGAAATGGACTGTTTAATAATCTTGGACTCACGGCTGTCTTTAGAAGAACACTTGACGGCTGTGGCCGGGAGGTCTTTTTATCAGGTTCGCCTGATTCGCCAGTTGCGTCCCTTTCTGGATCGGGACTCGTTAAATACGGTCACTCATGCCCTCGTCACTTCACACCTGGACTACTGTAATGCTCTCTACATGAGGCTCCCCTTGAGGAGCACCCAGAGGCTCCAGCTGGTCCAGAATGCGGCTGCGCGGGTAGTTATGGGAGCAGCATGGCGCTCCCATGTGGCTCCCCTCCTGCGTGAGCTGCACTGCCTCCCTGTGGTCTTCCGGGTGCGCTTCAAGGTCTTAGTTACCACCTTTAGAGCGCTCCATGGCTTAGGACCGGGGTACTTATGAGACCGCCTTCTGCCACCAATAGCCTCTCACCGCCCAGTACGCTCCCATAGAGAGGGGCTTCTCAGGGTGCCATCAGCCAAACAGTGTCGACTGGCGGCCCCCAGGGGAAGAGCCTTTTCTGTGAGGGCACCCACCATCTGGAACGAGCTCCCCCCAGAGATACAGAAGATTCCGGATCTGCGCACTTTCCGCCGTGCCCTCAAAACATTCCTGTTTCAGCAGGCCGGCCTGGCCTAACTTTCCCTTTATATTGCTTTTGATTTTATTTTAAACTGGGATGTCTTGAATTATCTAGGACCAGAGTGTTTAGTATATTTTAATTGGTTTTTTTTAACGTTTGTATTACATGAATTTTTATCGTTCGCTGTTCACCGCCCTGAGTCCCTCAGGAATAGGGCGGTATATAAATTTAATAAATAAATAAATAAATAAATAAATAAATAAATAAATAAATAAATAAATAAATAAATTTAAAAGTATTCACAAAAACAACACCTCCACAACACAAACACCCAATTGGCACTCGTTGGGTTTACAAAATTAAAACACTCCCTGACAACACGTATCTATACAAAGACGCCTCGTAGCCCAAAGTTTTGCCCAACGCTTTCCTGAAGATTACGATGAAACTTACTCCCCCACAGTAAAACCAGAAAGCATAAAAACGGCACTGACTTCAGCCATTGTCTCAAATCAAGAAGTCTACCAAATTTGATGTCCAAACCACATACCTCCATGCACCATTAGAGAAGGAAATTTATGTCAATGGGGCACCAGGATTCCAAGTTGAATTTGGCAAAACATGGAGGCTACACAAAGGGTTATCCGGCTTAAAACAATTGGGCAAACTCTGGTTTGACTGTCTTACCAAAACTTTAAAATCAATGGGGTATAATCAAATTCGATCTGATCAGTACGTAATGACAAAACCTTATGAAGGGGGAAAAGAAATTATTTTAATCTATGTTGATGATTTGATTTATATCGGGCCCAACATACAATCCAGTGAACAATTTGCAAACAAATTAAGAGGACATGTTAATTTAAAGACCTTAGGTCATATAGACCAATATCTGGGCGTACAAATTTTTAAAACTGATAGAGGTTTTTGCTTCTCACAAAAGGATAAGATTGAAGACCTTTTACAAAGATGTGGCATGGAAGACTGCAACCCCACAGATACACCCATGCGCACTGACTATAATAAAATTGCTTATCTAGACGGTAACAAGCATCACACTAAAACTCAATATCAATCCATCATAGGATCACTCCTTTATATCAGCAGATGGAGTAGACCCGATATATCATTAAGTACAATCTCCTATCTAGACAAGTAGATGAGCCTAAAGAACAACATTGGGTTGCTATGAAAAGGTTACTCAGATATTTGCATAATACAAAAGATATGATCTTATTATTAGAACCTGATGAAGGGGTCACCCCAGAACTTATCTGTTATTCAGATGCCGATTGGGCAGGGGATGAAAAATCAAGAAAAAGCACATCAGGCTTTATATACTTCCTAAATGGTTGTCCCATAGACTGGCACATTTGTCGCCAAAACTTCATTGCTAATTCCATGGCCGAAGCTGAATATGCCAGTGCTTCTGACACTTGCACACTTCTCACATGGATATACGAATTAGTTTCAGATATTTGGACACAACCTTCACTACCTATCACTCTCCATGAGGACAATGAGTCCGTTATAGCCTCTTCGGTCAGGGATGATGTCAGCTTCAGATTTTGCCATATTGACATACGTTATAAAAATATGAGAGACCTAGTTAAAAAGGGTTTTGTTGAATTTGTTCATTGCGATACCAAGGACCAAATTGCCGATTTCTTAACTAAACCTGTATCTTGTGAAATACATTGGAACCACTGCAAATCAGTTGGACTGTACTTATAATTTATTTTTCTTATACTTGTGTTTATTGTTATTTTTGAATACTGTTCCATCACACTTGGCAATAGAAGGGGTCTGTCAGATATTGCCTGCATATGATGCACCAGACACTAGAAGGGGTTAAGTCTTTACAGACATTGCATGTGACTATATCAGCCAATCAACTATCTTATTGGACTCTTACCTAAAAATCACTTGGATATTTTCCCTTTCTTTTCTCTCTCTCTCATCTATCTCTCAGCGAGACAACCTGTGAACTTCTTTCTCCTCTCAACATCTGAGTCATACAGTTAGGGTAAAAAAAAGTAACAGGACACCCTGTTCATTATCGTATGCATGTATATATTTGTAAATAATAAAAACAACCTTTTGAACCTGAAGCTGTATTGACCAAATAACTTCCTCATAGAACCAAATGAGCATGACCATCAATATATATCTGATAAGAATATTGCAAAATCTCCATTCCCACCCCACTCTGGGACCAGCCAGAGGTGGTATTTGCCGGTTCTCCGAACTACTCAAAATTTCTGCTACCAGTTCTCCAGAACCTGTCAGAACCTGCTGGATTTCACCCCTGATTTCAGGACAACCATAAAATTATGAAGCTGTTCAGTTCAATGGATAATGACCCAGAATCAAAG
>NW_027257202.1:0-35744 GCF_029215685.1 Pituophis catenifer annectens
TGAAGCGCACACGGAAGACCACCGGGAGCCAGTGCAGCTCGCGCAGGAGAGGTGTTGCACGGGAGCGCCATAGCCACCTGGGCGGCCGCACTCTGCGCCAGTTGGAGCCTCCGCGTGCTCCTCAAGGGGAGCCCCATGTAGAGAGCATTACAATAGTCCAGGCGGGAGGTGACGAGGGCATGAGTGACTGTGTGTAGGGAGTCCCGATCCAGAAAGGGACGCAACTGGCGGATCAGGCGAACCTGATGAAAAATCCTCCCGGTCTTACATTTTAGAATAGCTTAAATTTTAAAAATAGCACAATCAATTGAAACTATAGGTAACAGAAGAAACAGACATATTAAAAACCCGCCACAAAATTAAGTTCCAATTTGTCTGTGAAATCTAATATTCTGAATTGCAAATATAAATGAGTCGGTACCGGAAAAGTCTGTCTCAGAAGATTTTTTTTTCAAATCATGGATGCCCTAACTGGAAAAACTTTCTGTCTTGTAGTACCCATTGTGGGGTCCTTGTTGATCTCTGATCTTGGTTGTTTTCTTGCAGACGTCTCATTACCCAAACTAGGCAACATCATCAGTGCTGATGATGTTACGTACTTTGGGTGATGAAACGTGCAAGAAAACAACCAAGATCAGAGAAGAAGCACCATGGACTCCTCATATCAACCCTGAGTTACAAATATTAGCACCCACTGTATTTTGTTCTAAGAAGACTTCCTTCGGAAAGGCCTGTAATACTGCACAATATTCTCTTTGACACTTTATTGAATAACAGTACTAGTTGTTGAGCATGTTTGCCTTGGATAATGAAGAGGGCTCCATGGATTGCATCTTTGCTGCTTGGCCATTGTGGTTGGGACTGATCGGATTGTGAGTCCAACTTCATGCAGAGTTCCATTTCATACACTACTGTTCCAGCTGACCATAATCTACCCAGAATCTTATCTGTTTTGTTAAGCAAATAAACAGCCATTAAAAATGGGAAACATTACCAAAGAAATTTGATATTTTGAGTACATAGGAATTTTCCTTTTAGTGAAGGTTTGCATCCTCATGAGATTAAAATATCACCAATTCTCAAGTGATTGAACAGGAAATTGACTCTTATCTTCACATTACTTTTTTTGTAAAAACAATGAGAACTTGACAAGGGTTATTTTGTGTATCTTTCTTGTTTTCACTGCCCAAAAACCTTCAGCTCCCAGTTCAGCACCCTTAACCTAGAATAAAGTCATCGCGAAGTTAAGAATTTCCATAATGATTTCAGCAGGACAGATGATAATCATGTTCTTCAGTTTATCAACTTTTTTTTTTTCAGGCTGGTTCTTAAATTTTCAACATCTAATGTATCATTTTCTGATTGTTTTATTTTTTTTTTTTCAGTCTTCCAAGTCCTAGTGGAAGCACAAACTGAAATAATATAAAATAGTTATGCTGTTACAAAATAGAATCTTGGATTAAGTTTTTTTGGTTTTGAAATATTTTGTTCATTTAGTTTCTTCATTCCCCTGCTAGATAACTATTTTCAAATAGGAGGGAGGGAAGGGAATTCAATGGGGAAACTGGCAGAAAGTTTCTTCTGCTCCCACTGCTTTTTCTCCACCTGTTATTGTTCTTTTTATTTATATCCCACCTTTGTCATTTTTATATAATAATTCAAAGCTGTGAATATACTTAATATTCTTTCCTTCTCCTATTTTCCCCACAACAACAATCCTGTGAGATGGGTTGGGCTAAGAGTTACTGATCAAGGTCACCCAGCCATTTTTCATGCCTAAGGTGGAACTAGAACTCACAGTCTCCCAGGTTGTAGCCTGGTCCCTTAACCACTAGACATAAGGCAGTATCTCTGAAACAATGATCCAGCGGAACACAGATTGTCTAGTATGAACAGTGCCTTTAAACATACATGGACAACAGTCTTGGATGTGTCATATTAGAGACATGTCTTCATAGCATTAATAAGGTAGTGGTGATTTAGAGGAGCCTTGGTGGCTCAGCGGACTAAAGGGCTGTTAAGTAGCACTTAGCTGCCAGCTGCCTGCAATTACTGCGAGTTCAAATCTCACCAGGCTCAAGGTTGACTCAGCCTTCCATCCTTCCGAGGTAGGTAAAATGGGGACCCGGATTGTGGGGGCAATAAGCTGACTTTGTATAAAAAGGAACACCGCTTGGGGGGGGGCAAAAGCCCTACTGAGCAGGTATATACAAAAGTATGAAGGCTATTGCTTAACACAGTGTAAGCCGCCCTGAGTCTCCGGAGACGGGCGGCATATAAATCGAACCAATAAATAAATAAACAAACAAACAAACAAACAAACAAACAAACAAATAAATAAATAAATAAATAAATAAATAAATAAATAAATAAAATGTTTGTACTGGTTTCTGAAATCAATAATTGGTGTACTGTATTAGCTATAATGGAAATTGACCATTTTAGTAACATGAGACTTTCTTTCATTCTTAACTCCTACTCACTACAGCAAGAGATATATAGACAATAGGTACCAGCTCAGTGAACTTTAAGAAAATAGAGACTTATTGTGAGTTCATAAGGCAGATTCAGCTCAATTTAATGAGCATACACCATTGTCTTTCCTCAGAATAGTTGCATGTCTTCATCAGAGTATCTCCTTGTCCGTTTCAGTAATCATCTTAGCAAAACCCTACAACTGTTGATGGACCGAGTGGATGAAATGAGTCAAGATATTGTAAAATACAACACCTACCTAAGAAATACCAGCAAGCAGCAACAGCAAAAACACCAAGTAAGTTTTTTGGGGGGACAGGCCGCCTGTCAAAATGTTTGAGAGTGAATCAGTTCACGACGGGATCTTGATAGCAAGATTCAAATTGGCAGGAACACTTTTTTTTAATTACATCACCTAAATATACAAGTCAATTTAGAAAGCCGCTCTTTCAGTCCTTGGCATTTATTACATGGAGAACATGGGATTTGCTGCTGAGTGCGTCTTGATTTATTGGTATAAATCTGCAGAGGCAAATTTATGAAACAATTTTAAAGATGGAAAAACTGATTTGAAGGAGGTGAAGGGAAATCAGGGAAGATTACCTAGTAGTCCTTGCTCAACTTCTAATGGCTGTAGTTCAGTGGTGGGTTGCCCCCGGTTCAGACCGACCAGTTCATAAGAACCGGTAGTAAAACTGGCAGGAGACTCCGCTCAGACATCATCAGGAAGCTTCTGTGGATGTACGCGGGGCCCCGTTGTGAACCGGTAGTAAAGGTAAGTAGCACCCACCCCTGCTGTAGTTAGGTTTCATGCACCATTGCTGGCCCTGCTCGTTTTATTTAGCTCTACAGTTGAATGCAAGCACAAGCAATTTTGGGGGAAAAAAATACCAGTTTGATAAGAAGTATAAAAATACATTTTATGGATGTCTTTTCCCCCTTCTTGTTCTCTTTCCTTCTCCGCTTCTCCCTGCCACCTTCCCATTCCTTTCCACTTTTCATTCTCTCTGACATACAAATGTTTATGCTCTTATTCACTCATCTTTTTTAAATCTGGATGCATTTTGTGTTCCACTATCAAGCAGAAAAATGTCACCAGACATTTCTTGATTCACTGGCCAGAAGTGTAACAAAATCTGTACTGCTGAAGCTTTAAATGTTTGCCATTTAAGGGGGACGGGCAAGACAGAGAATAAAATCTGCTATTTTGCCTGTCTACGTACCTCATAACAATACCTAAACTCTCTCTTAAAAATGAGAATATTGGAAATATTTGCAGACTGCCTTCTTTCTTTTACTAATCTCAAACTGTATTGAAAGTGAAGCTGCATTCATTTTAAATTAATGTTATGACCTGCCCACTCTGCTCTTCTTTTTCTCTTTGTACCCTTTCTGATTTTGTACACAAAAAGCTGAAATAGTAAATCAATAGTTCAAATTGGTCAGTGTCTTAACATAGTTTCTGCTAACGTCATAGCTCCATCATGCCATAAATGTAAGATAATGGGTGAGGTTTGCACAAGTAGGCTAAGCCAACCCATCTACTCTCCAAGCATTAATGTGTGACTACAGCATGAGGCCTTTGACTGACTTACTTACACATGTTGTACAAATCAGATGTTTAGTCCCTATGGCTGTTGAGATGTGAACATCTTGGGGAGCTTAATGAAGAGCAAGAGTGGACAGTTTACTATTAAACACTCAAAGTGACAACATTTTGATGGAGGAGAGAGCTACAGTAGGCAGGATGTGATGCCAAGTGATTGGGATTGCATCACATACTATGCTAAGCCCACTTTAGAACACAGGCTATAATTTCCACGTTTTCTGCTTCAAAGTGGTCTTTCAAACGATGTTTCAAACAAAGTTTCTCTTTAAGAAGAAATTATTTGCCAGACAATTCAGTTTAAGGTTTGGAATCTTCCCACATTCTCCCCTTTTAAGTCTGAGACCATCCATTTTTCTATGAGCAATTAAAGATCTGTGGGTCACAGCATGGCTTGTAATAGTGGCTTTAGATTGCACAGTATTAAAAGGAGATGGGTGGATTAAAGTATATTTTGCCTTCCTAAGGAATATAACTCTGCATTTTGAAATCCAGATGTGCTACATAAAATATAATACTGCCTTTGTTGAACTCAGGACCCTTGTAGGCTTCTATATGTAGTCTTCTCTTACTGACCATCTAAATTACAGTCTAAAGTTATGACAGTGCTGGGGGATGGGATGGGACTTTGCAGCCCATTTACAACCTATGCAGTGCCCTTCAGTCATGTAATCGCCATTACAATCAGTATGCATTTTCCTGTGCCTGACCTGTGAATCTCCCTCCCCCCCCCCCCTTGCAAAGCACAGACTGGAGAGAAAGGGATAGGAAGAAACCAAGCTGTTTGTTCTTCTGAAGATCAAAAGCAGTATGATCTCAGTGGAAGCCTGTAGCTGGGAACCATAGGCGCCCTATGCAAACAGCTTACAAATACTTTCTTGAAATCTCTTTCTCTTCAGTCTCTCTGCTATGTGAGGGCATGGCTGGGGGCGAAGCAAGTGATTTCTGTAGGAATCTCTCCTTGTCTAACCTCTTTCCGGCCTTTAGGCAAAAACACAATCACTTGCTTTCGATGTGTAGAAAAGCAAACAGCTTACTCTCTTGAAATCCCTCTCCAATCTCTGCTTTGCAAGTGGGGTGTGGGGGGTGTGTGGGAAGAAGTCAGGCAAAGGAGAGATTGCTTACAGAAATTCCTTGCTCTCCCCCCCCCCCCCTCGCCCCTCCCACAGAGTAGAAAGATTGGTGGCAAAGGCATTTCAAGAGAGTAAGATGTTTGCATGGCATATCTTCCACTCCAACCCGGGCTACTGGGGTAATTGCATTGCTTTCAGTATATACAAGAAAGTAAGCAGACCTTCAAGCATTCCAAAGGATAGGAATTTGCTTAAGAGGCAAACAAACACTGTAGTTGTGAAACGGAGTACATTGGTTTTGTCTCTTTCCAGATGGAAAGCCCAGTCCTGGTCACATGATCTCACAATTAGTGCCTGCTATATTAGCAGCAGAATAGCCAGCCCAGATAGAGTAAATTGCTTGAGGGCTACCTCTATATTGATTGTCCCAGGATCCTTATATCAAAGATCACTTATTTAAAGCATGATTCAGCATTGGAAGGTGGGGGAATTGATAGAATTTGTATACAGCTTCTAAAAAGCTCCAAACGGTGTACAGATCGAGTTAGCAATGTAAAAAATGACTTTGAGGAAAAACCATGAACCTATCTTATATACCCATCTGGTCCCAATAACTTCACTTCAGCTTCAAAAGACCTTTGGAAAAGCCAAGTTCTAACATGAATCAAGAAAGCTATCACAATCAGGGCCACTCTTAGGTCAGGTAGCAAGCTTCTAGACAGGCATTTGTATGAATCAATTTGTCTTATCATTCAAGGCAATATTAATCTCTTAAGATAAAATCCCCCAATTTATTATTGTACTGAACGTTCTCCCATATGTTCCCATTATGGGGCCATTGGACCACAGTGGAAAAATCATAATTGAAAGGAGGAAATTACACTGATCATAGAATTCATTGAGAAGAAAGGAGCGGGAAAGGACAGCTCAAACACAGCTGGTGGACCTCTTGGAGATTTCAAAAGGCTTAGCTAGATCATGATGGGACGTGGTGGCTCAGTGGCTAAGATGCTGAGCTTGTAGATCGAAAGGTCGGCAGTTCAGCAGTTCGAATCCCTAGTGCCACGTAACAGGGTGAGTTCGCGTTACTTGTCCCAGCTTCTGCCAACCTAGCACTTCGAAAGCATATAAAAAATGCAAGTAGAAAAATAGGGACCACCTTTGGTGGGAAGGTAACAGCGTTCCGTGCGCCTTTGGCGTTGAATCATGCCAGCCACATGACCACGGAGACGTCTTCAGATAGCGCTGGCTCTTCAGCTTTGAAACGGAGATGAGCACCGCCCCCTAGAGTCAGGAACGATTAGCACATATATGCGAGGGGAACTTTTACCTTGAGCTAGATCACAAATCATTCAGTATTTGGTCTAGACCAGCCAAATAACTTAGTTTAAGCTACCCAAAGAGCATTCCTAACTTTCCTTCAGATGTTTTCCAAAGAATGGCCTTTGGATCAAAGCATCCATTGAACTCTTGTGTGTCTTTAGTACCAGCAGAGACGTCAGCAAGAAAACCTACAGCGTCAGAGTAGAGGAGAACCTCCCCTTCCTGAGGAAGACTTGAACAAACTCTTCAAGCCGCCACAGCCTCCTCCCAGGATGGACTCCCTTTTGATTGCAGGTAATGGTCCAGAGGGAAAATCCATCACTTTTTATATCCCTGCTGCTTGTTTTCAGAGTGATGTGGAAGCAAGTAAAATAAAAAGCCTCCTGGATGGCCCTGTTCTGGTTTCGCTGCCACTTTTAAACTTTACTTTCAGGTATTTTAAGGTTTTGCTGCTGCTTTGAACTTTACCTTCAGGTATTTTAAGGAAGTACTGTAAATCAGGCATAATGTTGAACAGCAAATCTTGCTGTTTGGATTCAGGTTGGTATTAAGTGTTGGTCCTAAAGATGGATTTGTTGTATATCTATGTTATTTCACGTATACCTCAACACAAGCAACATGCAAACAGTTTCTTGGAGAATCGGGATTAAGGCACATGTGAGATTTAAATCTTTATTTCTATGAATTGATTACATCCTGTATCTTCAGTCTGTGTCCCAGAACTATAAAATCTTCAATAAATTGGCAAATTCAGATTTCCTACCTTTTTTCTGGAATTACGGAAAAAAGGCCAGAGGTCAAGACACAAAAGCAAAAAGAATATACAGTACACTATGAAGTTAAAACACAGTGAAAAGGAAGTGTTGACAATGATTTTGTCCAATTTAACACCCACCAAATTCCCAATTAACCTGCTGGCTGGGAATTCTGGAAATTATAGTTTAATGTATTGGGAAGGCACCATGTTGGGAGAAGGCTGGACTAGAGAAATGTTTTTGTGATAAACCATGGTTTAAAAAACCCTGGTGTTCATGTTTTTGGTTCCTCGTGCCATGGTAATTCAGGAGTCAAAGATCATATGTGGATTACAAAATTTCAAAAATAATTTAACATTAACATTTTAGATGGATTGGATACTATAAAATATGTAGAACTGTATAAATATTAGCCTCCTTGGCTAGCTGAAAATAGGTATGCCTTGAATTCTGATCATTCTCCAGCAACAAAGTCTTTTTTGAAAGGGAAACCCCCAGTTAAACTTTTTTTCACTTTTTTTTCAATTATGTTTCCATTCACTTCTGCTTTAATGTATTATCCTTCAGTTAGGAGAAAGGACAACTGATTTATATTTCAACAGCTCTCCGCCAATTTTTTTTTTTCCTATTTAGAAGTCTTGGGGAAAAAAACTAAAAGCCTTCACTTTTTTAATTCATGCAGAATTAAGTTGTGGATCAAAGCTGAAATGTGGCTGGTTTTGTCTCAGAGGTGTTTTACAAACTTTTTGAAGTGGAACGTGGAAATGAAAATGTACTGGTCTGCTAAGCAATTTTAATTTTGATAATCTGGGCTTTGTCTTTTTGCTCTCCCTGATTAGTAGAGGAAATAAATTATAAGAGTAAACTATGTACAAAAAGAGGGGGCAGGGGCAAGGTGACACTTTTTTTGATTTGTGTAGCACTTCAGACAAACCCTTCACAGACTGCTGACTTGAAAAATTGCTAATAACATGAGGTAGCTAACAAAAACATGACCTATAAAATGTCAGCTGGCTGAGGAAAGCAACATTGTTAGAGATACAGCAGAAGTCTCTCTCTCTGTGTGTGTGTGTGTGTGTGTACACACTCAGTTTCTATTCCTAATTTTAATCCTATATTTCCAATTATTTCACTTATTAATTAAGTTATTCCACTTCATAGGATTTATCTGTCATAAATTTTCAGAAGTGGATTTCTGAAAAAACTTCTAAAATTTGGTTTGAGTCAAATAAGCCATATGCAATATGCAAGTTTCTAAAACTAAAAAGGAATTCACTAAATTTTGTGCTGATATAATCCGTGGCCTGCATGACTAACCCTAATTTTATTTTTGTATCGTTCAGAATGCAAAAGCAAATCAACTTTCCCAATTTAATCAGAAGAATGAAAAGATCACTCCATATTTGTTCAGATAAGGCCCTTTTCAAACCAGTTTGGGGAAAGCTGTTGATAATCGGGTCCATTTTTCAAATCTGATGAAGAATTCAAGTCAGATTTTGCCTGATTCACAAGTGCTTATTAGCTACTTAGAGGTGGAAAGAAGGAAAGACTATATTGGGCAGGGGAAAGAAACATTTCTGTTGAAGGACCCCATATTTCAACATCTTTGTCCTGACAATCTGCAAACTAATGTCACACTGAAGTAGGATTTTGTAACTTTGGGGAGCCTGAGAAGCTGTTCTTGGTGGGGGCCAGTACCTAAGTAAAATGGATTTACAGTTTGTCCTCAGCTTACAGTCATTTGTTTAGCAACTATTTGAAATCAGAATGGCATTGAAAAAAGTGATTTACTGTATGACCAGTCTCAAACTTTTTTAATTTTTTTTTTATTATTATTTATATGCCGCCTTCTCCGGAGACTCAGGGCGGCTTACAAGGCGTTAAACAATAGCCTTCATACTTTTGTATATTCTATACAAAGTCAGCTTATTGCCCCCACAAACCAAGTCCTCATTTTACCTACCTTAGAAAGGATGGAAGGCTGAGTCAACCTTGAGCCTGGTGAGAATTGAACTCGCAGTAATTGCAGGCAGCTGGAAGCTAAATACTACCTTTAACAGTAGCATTAGTCTGCTGCGCCACTCAGGCTCTTAAGGCTCTTGACATTCACAACATCCCCACAGATCAAAATTTGGGAGCTTGGCAACCAGCATATATTTATAATGGTTGCAGCATCCTGGAGTCATGTGATCGCTAATTGCAGCCTTCCAGCCAGCTTCTCACAAGAAAAATTAATGAGGGAGGGTGGATTCACTTAATGACCATGTGATCCACTTAACAACCATGATAAAAAGATCATAAAATTGGGTGCAATTCACTTGCTTAGTTGTGAAAAGTCCGTCCCAGTTGTGGTTGTAAGTCGAAGACGACCTAAGCATGGCTCAAACTCATCTTGCTTGCATGATTACTCTTTCTTTAATAATTTCCCCATTCTGTCCCATAAAGCTTTACAATTCTCTAGCAACATTTGGAGGGGCACTGAAAAACCAAACCTTTTTTTGGAGTAAAAATGCTTCAGATTATATACTTTAGTGCCAAATGTCTAGGTTCACACAACTCACTAGACTCCATTAATTAGGGATTGGGTAGCTGGAAATTCAGTGCATTGTGGTAACCTGGCTGTTTTGTTAGCAGTATGAATTGTGTGTGAATCAGTCATATCAAATTGAACCAATACGAATTAGTTCAGTTATGTCAGGGTAGTGATTTAAGAGCTGACCAGCTGAAGGAATGATGTAATAATGGGAATGAGTCAGCAAGGTTTTTGGCTGTTATTCCTTTAAGAGCCTGTATAATAAGAAGAGGCCCTGTTAGGGCATCTCTCTCTCACTGTGTGTTCTTCCCTTCTGTAATTTACTGATTGTTTGACTCCTACCTATAGTACGTGTATGTATAGTATATATTCTTTTGTAGATAAAACCTCTATTTCTTACAAACATCTGTTTGCTGATATTACTCCTGGGTTGTCACAGATAGTAAAGCTGTGCGCACTCTGACAAGTTATATACAGTTTACTTATTTGGGCATGGTGTGTTGTATGTGCTGTAATCAGTGTGAAGAAAATGGAGTCAGAAACTACATTTTAGATTGGAAGTTTTATATTAAAATATTTATTTGATTTTTCATTAAAGTATTTTGTTTTTTTTCTCTCTCCCCATCTCTTTTCTTCGTAGGTCAAATTAATACTTACAGCCGGAACATCAAGGAATTCACAGCCCAGAATCTGGGCAAGCTTTTCTTGGCTCAGTCACTTCAAGAACACAACAATTAGGGAGGAAAATAAAGTGCTTTTTTTCTTGCCTACCAAGAGTGCAGACGCTTGGAATCGCAGCACATTTTTACTTTCATTCCACATTGTAAAATGAACCGTGAATTAAACTCTTGTGTTGTTTTGAGTAGAATTATTCTTCTTCTGAGGGGAAAAAAAAGCATAATAAAAGCTGTAAAACTTTTTAGCATGTGCTTATTGACTGCCAGACAGCTATCTCTAGATTGTTATTTTCAAATGCCAACTTGCATATGAGTGTTTGATAGAACAGATCACTCCTTCCTTCATAAGACTTTAAATTGTCATTTCAAATGAGGGGAGAAAAAGGCTTCTCCACATAGATTTTGTTTTTAAATACACATAATCCGGAGCCTTTCCAAAGAATTACTCTGTTGAGGCTAAATCACATTTCTCAAGTTGCCTTTTAAAAACCCATAGAAAGTCTGTCCTTAAATGGCTGGGTGAAATGATATTTTCCCATAGCAATGGACAGGGACAAAACCATTGTCCTACCAAGGAAGGTTGCAGAATTGAGTCTTCTGTCTCTTGTATACTTTAAAATTATTTTCAAACAATGGCAGTGTTTGAAAGATGACTGGTTCCTTTGATACCGAATAGCTCCAGTCAATAGATTCTGCAGTTACGTTATCATTCTGATCATGTTTGAGTTTCTTCTGAGATGGGAGGTTTTGAATAAATATGAAGATTCACGCTTAAGCACTTTTGCCAGCTCTTCCCTAAAGCTATTTTTTTTTAAAAAAAAAAAATGAATCAGATAAATGGCAAAAGGGTATTGAACATCTGAGAATCTTTCCTTGGGTAAAAATCTTCCCAAATGATTACAAATGACAAATTAGCAAAAATGAATGGACTAGACCAGTGTTTCTCAACCTTGGTAGCTTGAAGATGGGTGGACTTCAACTTCCAGAATCCCCCAACGAGCAGCGCTGGCTGGGGGATTCTGGGAGTTGAAGTCCACCCATCTTCACGCTTCCAAGGTTGAGAAACACTGAACTAGACTTTTGACTAGACTAAACACTAAACTTGCTCATACACTTCAGCAAAAGTTGCAGTTCTATCAGGGAAAGAATTGTTTCCGATTGCATCACAGGTAGTCCTCAACTTATGGCCACAATTGAGCCCAAAATTTCCATTGCTAAACGATACTGTTCTTAAGTGAGTTTTGCCCCATTTTACAATCTTTCTTGCCACAGTTGTTAAGTGGATCACTGCCATTGTTAAATTCGTCACAGAGGGTTGTTAAGCAAATCTGGCTTCCCCATTTGGCTTGTCAGAAGGTCGCAAAAGGTGATCACCAAATCCTGAGACACTGCAACCGTCATAAACACATGTCAGTGGCCAATTGTCCAACGTTTGATCATGTAGACCATGGGGATGCTGCAATGGTTGTGTGAAAAACAGTCATACTTCCCTTTTCAGGACCGTTGTAATTTTGAACAGTGACTAAACCAATAGTTGTAAGTTGAGAACTACCTGTATTTTCTAGGAGGACAGATGCCTTTAAACTGGGAAATTAAGAGCATTATGTTTAGCTGAAAATGTGAAAATTATCCAAGGGATGACCACAGTGTTCTGTCCCTGTCCCACACACGCACCCAACCAGCCAGCCGAGGGTTAAATAAACTCTTCAAACACTCAACGTCAGTGATAAGGAACTTGGCAGCAACTCCGTGGCTGCCTGCCAAGAACTTTTACTCCGATAACACAGACAAAAATACACAGTTTGAATAGTCCAGTTTGTAATTAAATCCACAGCAAATAGGCGTTGTGTCCAAAGGTGCAAAATGACTCGCCAGAGATTAGCTTTGTCCGCCACAGAGTCCGAATGGCCACCACACTCCCTTTTATAGCCTGTGGGGTGTGATCCAGTGACTCAGCTTAAATCTCTGGCACACCTCCTTTTCTGCTGCGCACGCTTGTCTCTCCGACGCTGGCGTGGGTCCAACCACAATGTTTCTTCGTCACTATCTGACGGCTCGGAAACACCTGGCTCCTAGCCAATCTCTTCTCCTTCGGGAGACACCTGAGGCATTGCCAGAGAGGAGAGTCCTGGAGAAGGAGGCCTGGCCGTCTCCTCTCCATGTTCGGAGCCTTCTTCCTCTGATAAAATAGGCTCGGAGGACGGAGCCACAACACACAGTTTGGTTGAAAGGAGAGGTTGCTGAGGAGGAGGGGAGGTTTAAGATGAAATTACAAGTGTGTGGAACACAGTTATCAGGATGGAAACATTTGCCTCCTTCTTTCTCCTCGGCCTCTACTTTAGACATTGGTCACACTACGTAAATGAATATGCAGATGGTTTGCAAACCTCAGGCATTTGGCAAGTATACCCAGCCATGATATTTGCAAGCGCACGATGCTCTTTTGTGAATTACTCCTATAATCTCTCTACTTAAAACTCTTGAACATGGTGTATCCTGTAGCACCAGCTCAAGTACCACATTATACAGAAAAGCATGTCTAGAAATCTTGTACTCGCTTGCTTTTTATCTGGCAAGGAATAAAAACATGTATTGTGGTAGCAGAACTGATCTAGGGTCTGAATGGAGAGATTTTGTTTTGACTTTAAAAGATCCTTTGCTTTTGAGACTCAGTTGCAAGAAACCATTATATGGATAGAGCTCATTAGCTCTAATGGACTTTGCCCATTACAGTTGTAAGTTATGACAGTCATAAAACGAGTCATCCATGTGACTGACATGATTTTACTACCCTTATTGCAGTCATTAAGTGAACACAGTTGTTGAACAAACCCATTGTTTCAGAGGTGGGTTTCAGCAGGTTCTGACCAGTTCTGGAGAACTGGTAGTAGAAATTTTGAGTAGTTCGGAGAACTGGTAGTAAAAATTCTGACTGGCACCACCCCCATCTATTCTCTGCCTTCCAAGTCCAAGCTGATCAGGAGGAAATGGGGATTTTGCAGTAACCTTCCCCTGGATTGGGGAGGGAATGGAGATTTTATAGTATCCTTCCCCTGCCACGCCCACCAAGCCATGCCCACCAAGCCACACCCACAGAACCGGTAGTAAAAAATTTTGAAACCCACCATTGCATTGTTTGCTATAAGGCACTTTTGCCAAAAGCTAGAAATAAACACTGGTTTTCTGCAAAAAAAAAAACTAATAAATCATGGTTATGTCACCATGGGATGCTGCAAACATCCATAAATTTGGTTACCAAGTGCCCAAAATGCGGTCATGTGACTGGGGATGGTTGGCCAGCTATCAGAACTTTGGAACCAGATTGGAGGGTTTGTTGTAACTGCACAATCACGAAGCGACCAGTTGTAAGTTGAGGACTATCGATATATCACACAGACATTAATATGAAATTAGCATGCATCCTGCTCCAACTTCAAAAGTCTTGCAGTCCACATATGAGCAAAGATAATGTCACCTGGGCTGAATTTTGGTATTATGCATGCTATACATGAGGCTCTCAATGTCATTACAGCTATGTAACACAACATCATAATATGTTCCCATCCACCTCATTGTAATTTATTTGGCATAGCAGGAAGATTGTTAAAATGCATGTGGTCCTTGGGTGTATACTTGGCATACTATGCAATGACTGGTAAGTGTTAATGAAGTCCCCATAGGTAGTCACAGGCTATTTTTAGGGATTGTGTAGCAAACAGCCTGCCTTCTACAAGTGCATAGCACCTGAAATGTATTTTGCCAATATTTATCATCATCTTCATTTAACGACCCCATAATCCCTTGCGGGGTGAAGTCTGGGCAACTGAATGGAACTAGCAGAGTGTTTTAATGTCTGGATACCCTTCCTGTTGCCAATGCGGAGTTTTGTTCAGCAGATATACTCACTGTGCCCAGGGAGAGAAATATCTGCCTCTACCTAGGATTGAACTCACAGCCTCATGATTGTGAGGCAAGAGCTCCACCTCTAGGCCACCACACCACTCCTGTTATGCCAATATTTATATAGTTACCAAATACCAAGAACACGGGGTTGCCTAGACACATGTGGCTGCATAGAGGTGAGAATGGAAGGGTATGCATCAGAGGTATTCAACAGGTTCTGACCAGTTCTGGAGAACCGGTAGGGGAAATTTTGAGTAGTTCGGAGAACCAGTAAATACCACCTCTGGCTGGCTCCGCCCCCATCTATTCTCTGCCTCCCAAGACCCAGCTAATCGGGAGGAAATGGGGATTTTGCAGTAACCTTTCCTTGGAGTGGGGAGGGAATGGAAATTTTATAGTATCCTTCCCCTGCCACGCCCACCAAGCCATGCCATGCCCACCAAGCCATGCCCACAGAACCGGTAGTAAAAAAATTTGAATCCCACCACTGGTATGCATGCCTAATCTTTCCAAAGCTCAAAGTACTAACTCGGTTTTCGGCGTTAGGGCAAAAATTAATTTATTCTTGTCGGCTTTATAGATATTTAGGAAAAGAAATCTCATCCATTGATTTATGGAAACCTTAAGCACCTCAGCCTAACATTAACAGAATCACACTTCTCTTCATGAGGGAAACATTAATTTGAAGGTCTAATGCATCAGATGGAGTTTGAGGGGTTGTGTATTAATAAGGAACTTGGAAGTGGAGCCCGTTGAAATGTCAAAACACACATCTTAAATTCAAACATTTGCCTTTAGATGGCAAATTGCAAGCTAATATCGTTTCACTTTGTTTTAGTCAACCGCTATGTTTTAATCTTTTATTTCTTTTACTTGAAACAATGACGTTCCTTTAATACTATCACAAAGAACCTATTGGATTAATTTTTTTCCACATTTTACTTTTGTAATTGCTTGGCCAGCCCTAAAGAATTCACTTTATTGCTCGGTGTCTTCTGCTAAGGTTTCCTCCTATTTTGATTGGTACTATGCCAGGTAGCCATAAATCTTGATCTTCATCTTTTTTTTTTCTTTCTAAAATGTATATTGGAGAATAGCTTGATTCCCTCTTCTTTGTGGCAAACCCTGAGATAACGGAACACTGCTATCATGTCATCCCTAGTCCTTTTCATTAAAGTAGACATACCTAGTTCCAGCAACCGTTCTTTATATGTTTTAGCCTCCAGTCCCTTAATCATCTTTGTTGCTCTTCTCTGCACTCTTTCTATAGTCTCAACATCTTTTTTACATCGTGGCAACCAAAACTGAATGCAGTATTCCAAATGTGGCCTTACCAAGGCATTATAAAGTGGTATTAACACTTCATGTGATCTTGATTCTATCCCTCTGTTTATGCAGCCTAGAACTGTGTTGGCTTTTTTGGCAGCTGCTGCACACTGCTGGTTCATATTTAAATGGTTGTCCACTAGGACTCCAAGATCCTTCTCACAGTTCCTATTATTGAGCAAGATACCACCTATTGTTTTTTGTCCTGCCTTCCGTTGCTTTGGTAGATAGGTTGACTCCCTCTTCTTTGTGGGAGTCCCTGAGACAAGGGTGAAATGCTCCCGGATTGGACCGGATCGCCCAGTCCGATAGCAATCTTGGCTATTGGTTCAGTGATCCGGTAGCGATGGTGGAGCAAAGCTCTGCCCAGATGTCATTACTTCCTGGTTTTTTACCTTCTCGCATGTGCAGGTCTGCATTTGCATGTGATGTGTGCACATGCTAGCAAAGTGAGCATGTGTGCGGCGCATACACTTCCGAACCGGTAAGGAAGGTAAGTAGATTTCACCTCTGCCCTGAGATATTGGAACACTGCTATCATGTCATCTCTAGTCTTTCTTTTCATCAAACTAGACATACCCAGTTCCAGCAACCGTTCGTTATATGTTTTAGCCTCCAGTCCCCTAATCATCTTTGTTGCTCTTCTCTGCACTCTTTCTAGAGTCTCAACATCTTTTTTACATCATGGCAACCAAAACTGGATGCAATAGTCCAAGTGATGACTTTAATCCATTCCTTCCATAAGAAGATGATGTCGTATTTCAACTTCTCTGCAACGTAGTGAAATGCTGAACATTTTCAAGGGTGATAATTAATAGTACTTAGATTAATTAGTTGGGAGGCTCCAACTGGTCCAGAATGCGGCCTCGTGGGTGATTATGGGACCGTCATGGCACTCCCATGTAACACCTCTCCTGCGTGAGCTGCACTGGCTCCCGGTGGTCCTCAGGGTGCAATTCAAGGTGTTGGTGACCACCTTTAGAGCACTCCATGGCTTAGGGCCGGGATATTTACGGGACCGCCTTCTGCCATCGAGAGCCTCCCACCGGCCAGTATGCTCCCACAGAGAGGGGCTCCTCCGGGTGCCGTCGGCCAAACAATGCCAACTGGCAGCCCCCAGGAGGAGAGCGTTCTCTGTGGGAGCACCTGCCCTCTGGAACGAGTTCCCCCCGGAGATACGGACAATTCCGGACTTACGTACTTTCCGTCGGGCCCTCAAAACCTTTTTATTTCATCAAGTCGGGCTAGCCTAACCTCTCCAATTGTGTATTTTAATTTGGATTTTAATGGGGGATTTTAACTGTCGGGCCAAATTGTTTAATTCATTTTTAAATTGTTTTTATATTTTGTATTTGATGTTTTTTACTTCTGGCTGTTCATAGCCCTGAGTCCTTTGGGAGAAGGGCGGTATATAAATTTAAATATTAAATTAAATTAAATTAAATTAATTAAGGGGTGGGGAGGGGAAAGCAGGAGAATAATACTCCTCCATCAGTTGCATTGAACAATTTGGTGGCTTCCCAGTCATTTCAAAGAGGAAATTAGAAGTTGGTGATGCTTGATGCTCAGCTATCTTTCAGCCCTGATACTGCAAATTGGGGGCTGACCTAATGGAAGCCATTTATATTAGCTGGTCAAGCTACGATGAGATAAGATTGACTGCATTTAGAGAGAATTGAGAAGGG
Source organism: Pituophis catenifer annectens (assembly GCF_029215685.1). Lineage (NCBI taxonomy): Eukaryota > Metazoa > Chordata > Lepidosauria > Squamata > Colubridae > Pituophis > Pituophis catenifer. The sequence goes on from NW_027257202.1 coordinate 17,357, forward strand.
GAGGGGAAAAAAACACTTATTAGTGAAGAATTCTAGCTTAGGCACAAATGGAATCATGAATTACCAGATCATGGAGGCTGAAGGCCCTCTCCCATGAAACAAGTCATCAGTCTTTAATGAGGTTGTAACCCTGGATTTATTAGACTCATTTCACACAGAGGACTTTTAGGTGCATAAGTTCCATTATCTCTAATAGGATGTGCACAATTAAAGTCCTACATGCAGTGCAAGAGATGAGAATTTATCCCTTGGGACAAGAAACAGTTGAACCTCAAACAACTCTAATGGCCAGCTCAGCTGAACATCATGAGCACACATGCCAGATATGAAGTTGTGAAGTGTTACCAGCTTTTGTCGTGATGCTAACAAAATGAGGAGGTAATGAAGGGAGATTTTCCTAGCTTGTAAGTCTTGTGTTTCTTATATAAATCAGAATCCATTGATGCCATGAAGTCCATCATTTTACGAATTATGTAAAAGAATTAAAAAAAAATGTCTAACAAAATTCACATACTGGATAAAGTTTGTGCCTCAAATGGACTCTTTAGGAGAAATGTACACCAAAATGTATATGACTGCTTGGGATTTTTTGTCATGTATGTATGTATGTATGTATGTATGTATGTATGTATGTATGTAATTTATATGCCGCTCTTCTCCCGAAGGACTCAGGGCAACTTACAAAGAAACATAACAAAAAATTACATAAACATTAAAATCCAATTAAAAATTGATTAAAATTATTTAAAATCACCCCTGCAGATCAGCCCATTTGATGAAAGAGCCACATCTTCAATTTGCAGCGGAAGGAGAGGAGGTTGGGGGCTGTCCTAAGGCCGGTGGGCAGCCCATTCCAGAGGGTCAGCGCTCCCACAGAGAACGCTCTCCCCCTAGGAGCCGCCAGCCAACATTGTCTGGCTGACGGCACCTTGAGGAGGCCCGCTCTATGGGAGCGCACAGGACAATGGGAGGATGGCAGGAGATGGTCCTGCAAGTACCCCGGGCCTAAGCCATGAAGGGCTTTATAGGTGAGCACCAGCACCTTGAAACAGACCCGAAGAACCACCGGTAGCCAGTGCAGCTCGCGCAGGAGAGGTGTTGGATAAAACTGGCTGTTATATGATTTATATATTACTATGAACATGCAAAAATATCCTGTTACGTGTCAAACAGAAAATATATAGAAATATGGAATAACTGACAATAAAATTTTCCTGATTCTGCAAAGTAGTTTGTAATTAAACAAATAAATTTGTTTGTAATTAAATAAAATAAAATAACAAATACATGTTAGGTACAATAAAAAATGGACTCCAAAATACTGAAAATTATGTGCAGCAAAACTCTCTATAGAAAGAAAATAGATTACAGAAATATTGTCCATTAGAGTAGATCTACAAAGTGTGTATCTTTGAGAAAGTAGAGAAGAAGAAAAAAACTCAAGTTAGGAAAAAATTCTTGCAAAAATGTACATATTAGGAAAAGTGGGTACCATTTTTGGAGGAGGACTCTAACCAAATGATAATTGGAGGAGGGTTTGTCCAACCATGAAATGTCAGAGAGACATAACATGTTACAACATACTGATTTACCAGAAGACACACTTTGAATAAGAAAGTTCTGAGGAGATCAATCCATCATGTTTATTATTTACAAAAGCAAATGTGTAAGAGAAGAGCAGGGTGAGGTGTAAAGTGGGATTAAATGTGTCATCAGTCTGGAATCATTATGTTGCCATAAGAGACCCATGTCCAGTCCTCCTGAATTCTGTTGACCCTTATCTAGCGCCAATTTAGCTTTGACTGTTAGTTGACTAGAGGATTGTGTATAGGTAGCAATAATGCACTCTTCTGTGCTTTGAACTCAACAAATACTCTTGGGTATTTGTGTTGATAATATGTAAATATATATGTTTTACACACACACAAACGTCTCTCTCTCTCTCTCTCTCTCTCTCTCTCTCTCTCTCTCTCTCTCTCTCTCTGTGTGTGTGTGTGTGTGTGTGTGTGTGTGTGTGTGTGTGTGTGTGTGAATGAAGTGTAAAATGTCCTGTGGGGTGAAGAAGCTTGGTGCTACCAAGCAAAGTATCTGCAGGTACTTGGAAGAGCCTAGGAATATAAAACTATATTTATTATTATTAGATATTTTAATCCCATCTTTATGTTTAAATTAAATATAGAATGTGTAATAAGTATAATACTCTGTTCATTTTGTATTTAATTTTTCCATCAGTACTTAGTAAAGCCAACTAGTTTATCCTTCCACTGTAACTATCCTGCCAAAAATGTACCAGCTGCAAAGGAAACAGAATACTAAAATATTAAATATTATATAACTTTGGATATTACATTGCAATCTCTGAAGAACAGTAACTTCTGATATACAAATGATACAGTAGACAATAAGGACTCTAGTGCATAAGATTGGTTCCTTTTAGCAATATGAGAAATTTCATTCTTACAAAACAGGAAACCAGAGGGATTTATAAATTCTTAAATATATATTTAACATTTCTGGCAGATTATATTAGCGGTGTTTTAAATTAATAAGGGCATCTAATTTCAGAGTCAAGACCAAAATTCCAGCCTTTACATTCTTCCATTTAAATGAGAATACCGTATGGCATTATATTTGTTTAAGAAGGGGAACAAATTACGTAAAATCTTATCAAGGTTTGTGGATAGATATTTTTAGCTAAATGATGTTAGCAAAAATTTAACTTCTTTGCAAAAGGAATGAAAGGACTATAATGATTCTGTTCCCAGTACTTTGGACTTTGGTCTTATTGATGAACATTGTAATCCAGGGTTCACAAATGGAGATCAAACTGGGATCCCTGTGAAACCTTCTTTCTTCTCTCCCTCTTTTCACTGCCAAGTAAAATTTCAGATGACCCCTTTTTTAAAACCCTTACATTTCTACAAATTGTTCAATTGTTGAACAGCGCTTAATGCTATCTATGTTATTTTTACAATGCCAGCTTCTGATCCCATGATTTGATGTTGGCTTGTTTCTAGCAAAACCATGGTTTGGTTTTGGAAGATATCATTCAGGGCTGTAGATGTAAAATGGAAGCCACAACCACTCAGCTCAAACTGCCCAAGGAGCTGCTGATACAGTTCTACAGTGGAATTATTGAGTCTGCCATCTGCACCATAACTGTCTGGTTTGGTTCTGCAACCCAACAAGACAAACACAGATTTCAGAGGATAATTAGAACTGCAGAAAAACCTATTACTACCAACCTGCCTTCCATTAAGGACCTGTATACTTCACGAGGCAAAAAGAGGGCTGTGAAAATATTTACAGACCCCTCGAATCCTGGACATAAACTGTTTCGACTCCTACCCTCAAAATGACACTATAGATCACTGCGCACCAGAACAACTAGACACAAGAACAGTTTTCCCCGAATACCATCCCTCTGCTAAACAAATAATTCCCTCAACACTGTCAAACTATTCACTAAGTCTGCATTACTATTACTATTAGTCTTCTCATCGTTCCTATCACCCACCTCCTCCCACTTATGACTGCATGACTGTAATTTTGTTGCTTGTATCCTTATGATTTATATTGATAGTGATTGTTTTGTGATTGCTTATTTGTACCCTGTGACTATCATTAAGTGTTGTACCTTATGATTCTTGACGAATGTCTCGTGTCTTTTTAGGTACACTGAGAGCGTATGCACCAAAGATAAATTCCTTGTGTGTCCAATCACACTTGGCCAATAAAGAATTCTATTCTATTCTATTCTATTCTATTCTATTCTATTCTATTCTATTCTATTCTATTCTATTCTATTCTATTCTATTCTATTCTATTCTATTGTCTCCTATTAGTGCCATTAGATAAAGAGAGCAAAGTAGAATGTATCACCTTGAGGCTGGTTGAGGCTGGTTGTTCTTATTACTGTATGTCAAATAAATTATGATTTGATGCAGCTTTCCCTTATCTGTAACCTTCACGTGTGTTGAATTCTAGCTTCTCTCACTCCAAAGACACATAGGCACAAAAGCAGCTTCAAGATTTGGGTTTGTTATCTTTATGTTTGTCATACAAGAAAAAGATTATAGTTAAGCATCCCATACTTAAGAAGAAAAAACCCTAGGAAAAGTTGCAGGAGAAAGTCTTCTTAAATCTTAAAATTAGGAAGATGGACAACTAAACTTCTTCAATCATCCCATCCTCAAAAAATATTGTAATTATTGTAATGTTATTGTGACATTCCAAAGTACACCATTATCAAGAAGAAGAAGAGGAGGAGGAGGAGCAATTAGAGAGGCTTCAAATGGAAAGATGTGCAACAAAAACCACCACTATTGTTAGAAATGTTAAAGTTTTCCAACAATCAAATCAGGAGATATGTGGTAAATAAATGTATTATTATTATTATTGGTTACCACCAACAGCAAATGCTGCCTCTGCAATGAGAAAGATGAGACAGTTGATTACCTGATCAGTGGATGCAGCAAAATTTCACAAACTGACTATCTACAATGCCATGACCGCGTTGCTAAGATCATTCACTGGAAATTGTGCCAGAAGTTTGGATTTGAGTACAGCAAAAACCACTGGGAACATCAGGTTGCGAAAGTTTTAGAGAATGAGAAACTCAAGATCTTATGGGACTTCAGGATTCAGACTGGCAGGCACTTGGTCCACAACCCACCTGACATAACAATAGTTGAAAAGAAAAAAGTATGGTTCATTGACATTGCAATACCTGGTGATGCACAGATTGAAGATAAGCAGCAAGAAAAAATCACAAAGTACCGGGACTTACAAATTGAAGTTGAGCGACTGTGGAAAAAGAAATCGTGTGTTGTCCGATTGTAATTGCAGCCTTTGGAGCAATACCCAAAGGGCTGCCCTGTTATTTAGAAATTCTAAATTTACCGGACTTGAACATTTTGACTCTACAAAAAAACACCTTACTCGGAACAGCTTACATCCTCCGATGATACCTTAACAGTTCCTAGGTCCTTGGTTAGGACTCGAGCTGCTGAGCTATTAACCAGCCTCAAAGGCTGTGAATCTCACCAAAGTTTAACCAAAATAATAATAATAATAATAATAATAATAATAATAATAATAATAATAATAATAATAATAATATGGAAAAAGTTATAGAAAATGAGAAGGTGAAGATCTTGTGGGACTTTCAAATGCAGACGGGTCATCACTTGGAACACAACACGCCAGATATCACAGTTGTTAAAAACCGAAACATGCAATTTATTGACACCGCGGTACCAGGAGACGCCAGAGTCAAAGAAAAAGAACTGGAAAAAATCATGAAATATCGCGACCTGGCCATAGAAACTACATGGCTATGGATGAAACATGTCACAGTGATACCCGTTGTCATTGGGGCACTTGGTACCATGTCCAAGAATTTCACAAAACACTTCAAGAAATTGCAGCTTCCTGCAATAACAACAGGGGAACTGCAAAAAAATGGCACTACTCAGAACATCATACATCTTAAGAAGGTACTTGGTTGATACCTAGGACGCTGGCAGCAACCCATATCAACCATTAGCACCAGTCAATGGTATTTGTGACACATTTTTAAATGTCCAGTTGACTGAGTTTCATTTTTAATGAATAAAAGAGAATAATAATACAGTAATAATAATAGCCTCCTCTGCAAAAAAGCTATAGAAACAGTGGGCCATCTGTCTATGGAGATTCTCAGTCATCCAGCTCATGGTTGTCCCAAAGGTACTTTTTCAAGAGGCAAGTGGACTTTCTGGTTTTTCTTTGAAGACGTTTCACTTCTCATCCAAGAAGCTTCTAGCTGAAGAAGCTTCTTGGATGAGAAGCAAAACGTCTTCAAAGAAAAACCAAAAAGTCCACTTGCCTCTTGAAAAAGTGCCTTTGGGAGTGGACCATCTGGTTAGCTGCTGCAAGAATATGACACAGACGGACTACAAACAACGACATGACAAAGTACAGTGGAACCTTGGTACACAACTGCTTTGAAACTCATCAAATTTGGTACCCAATGCATTTTGATGCGGAAGTTATGTCCTGGTACTCATTGTTTGTTTGATGTTCAGCGCACAAGCTAGAAGATGTCAGTGTTGGCTGCCTTGTGATTCACTATACTATTCTTTATGGGGAAAAATTATTTGGTACTCATCATATCTTCTGGAACCAATTAACAATGAGTACTGAGATATCACCATAACAACAATTGTGCATTGGAAGATCTGCAAGAAATGCCATTTGCCTGCAAGCCAGAACAGTGGAACCATAAACTAGAGAAAGTGAAGAAGCTAAATTGTTCTGGGACTTTGAAATTCAACCAGGCAAGCACCTGGCACATAACACCCCAGACTTAATAATTGTCAATTAAAAAAAGACAAAAAAAAGTCTGGATAGTGGACATGGCAGTACCTGAAGATAGCAGAATATAAGAGAAAGAACTGGAGAGGATAACAAAATATGAAGACCTGCAAAAAGAAATAGAAGGACTGTAGCAAAAGAAAGCAAAGATAGTGCCAATAGTAATATACACGTTGGTGCATTCCCAAAGCAGCATGAACACCACTGACATTGACAAAATCACCATCAGCCCATTGAAAAAGCCAGCTTTTCTCGGGACAGCTTACATTCTGTGATATTACCTTTATTTTATTTATTTATTTTATTTTTATTATTCATATTTCTATGCCGCCCACTCTCCAAGGACTCTGGGCAGCTTACACCAAAGATAGTGTACTAAATAGCATATTGCCCCCAACGATCTGGGTCCTCATTTTACCCACCTTGGAAGGATGGAAGGCTGAGTCAACCTTGAGCCGGTGAGATTTGATCCACTGATCTGCTGAACTAGCAGTCAGCTGAAGTAGCTGCAGTACTGCACCCTAACCACTGCACCACCTTGGCTCTTTAAGACATGAAATAACAACACCTGCCTATCCCAGGTCTTGGGAAGAACTTGATAGGTGCAGAAATATGCCAAATCCAGATTGAAGACCTGGCAGATGCTATAACAAACCATAATATTAATACCACTTAGACTTATATACTGCTTCACAGTGCTTTACAGCCCTTCTAAGTGGTTTATAGAGTCATAATCTGGGTCCTCATTTTACTGACCTTGGAAGGATGGAAGGCTGAGTCAACCTTGAGCCTGGTGAGATTCGAAGTGCCAAATTGCAGGCAGCCGGCAGTCAGCAGAAGTAGCCTGCAGTACTGCATTCTTAACCACCGCACAACCATAAAGTAAGGTTAAATCACTAACAAGATCAATTGAAATAAACTCTCAGATACCCTAACAATAAACTAGTCTAACAGAAGACGACTTTTGAGAAATGATAAGGCAGATGTCTATGGAGATTCTCAGTCATCCAGGTCATGGTTGTCCCAAAGGTACTTTTTCAAGAGGCAACTGGACTTACTGGTTTTCCTTTGAAGACATTTCGCTTCTTGGATGAGATGACATCTTCAAAGAAAAACCAGAAAGTCTAGTTGCCTCTTGAAAAAGCACCTTTGTGATAAGGCAGATGTTGGCTTAAAGAGAGTTTGCAATGGCTTTAAAAGATGAGATAAATCCATGGAACAAGAAGCTATCAAGAGTTAGCTCTAATTGCTGTATGCCACTTTGGTGTATCAAGGGAGCCATGCCTGTACTTTCCAGGTGCAGGGGAATAATAGCAGTGGCAGACAGGACTTGTGGAACTTCTAGTTAGCCCTTTTGGGAAACAAGTTGTCTAACTGAACATAATTCTTCCATCTGCTCTAGCCAAGAGCTCCTTATGTCTATGCACTTGTATAGTCTGAGTGAGCCCCAGAGTCAAAACTGGGACAGGCTGAATCATTTCCAATTTGGGCTGATTGCCAGCTGTTACAAAGAAGCTTTCCAGTCCAGCTTACATATTTGATATTACAGGGTAAAAGCACCATTTTCACGGCTAGGCAAACATTATTATGGGTTTTTTTTCTTTGGGGGAAAAAAAACCCACAATACAAAAATCCTGCTTCTTATACTTCATGAGCAGAGCTGGGGTATGTAAGCCATCAAGAGCAACATATGCCTTATGATGACATTTAGCTGATTAAAGTAGTCTAGACATAAACTGGCGATCTCAGTAACGTTTAAGCCTGGTCAGAAATGCATTTTTAAATTTACAGCAGACAGAGATAGCGAACAGAGAGACCACCTGTATTCCTGCTGGAATTCTGGAAGGAGGAAGTGCTCTCAAGTCACGCAGGGTGTCTAAAAATTAAGGCTTTTAAAAGGAACAACGGCTCGCCTATGTGATTATTTCCCCCTCCTGTAAAGATTTCAGCAGGCTTCCCGAAACGGGCTGGTAATTTTTCAATCACTCCGAGCTGTTACTTTTAATAAAGCCAGGGGTCTGGCAGTGGATTTGGCTTACAATCTCAACGGGACAATTTTAGAACAGCTCGGAATAAATAGCAGCAGCCAGCCAGACGGTGGTGAAACATACCTGTGGCCAAAGGAGACGGGAAGTCGGCGTTGGGCCGATGGTGGCATTGTGGCATTGATGGGCACTTGGGTGGGGCAGCATCTGACAGAAGCAACATTGCTCTCTGTTTGTTAGTTCAAGCTGAAGGGGACACCCCTGTCCAAGCTGGGAAGTAGAAACATGTTGTGTTTTGTCCTTTCTTACAGATTTTTTTTTTAAAAAAAACATTGCATTAAAAAAAAACATGTGATGTTATAATGCTAATTCAGGTGAAAGTGGGGTGTGTTTTTTTCTGCTTAAAGCCAGATGGTGGAACAATTTTGCTGCGGTTGGCTATCTATGACAGGCAGCAAAGTTTTGCAGTGTTGGTTTGTTTTCCTCCTGTGAATGTTTTAATTTTAATATCGTTTACAGGTAGGCATCGACTTACGACCACAACTGAGCCCAAAATTTCTGCAGCAAGACAAAGATGTTTGCTTTTCTACACATTAAAAGGTAATGTGACTAAGCTGTGAGCCCAGAACTTTGGGCATGCTGTGTAAACAGCTTAGAGAACTCTCTTCAAATCTCTTTCTCTCCAATCTCTCCACTATGAGAGGGGAGGGAGAAAATGAAGCGTTCTGCAGACAGCGTCTTCTTTGAGCAGAAAAATTGGAGAGGAAGACATTTCAAGAGAGTAAGCTATTTGCTCTTTTACACATGAAAAGCAACACAATCATGCTGGCAGCAGGAAAGGCTCAGGCAAACGCGAGCTAACTTTATTTGATTAATTTGTTAGCTAACTAAAGAGAGCCTCTCCTCTTTGGCTAGCTAACAAACAAATTAATCAACAGAAAAGCTATTTTATTCTTTTAGCAACCCAGAAAAAAAAAGCAAGTGAAAAATAATGAACCATTTTGCTTCTTCTTTTTTTTTAAGCAAGAAGGCATGCAGATTAAAACATTTGTTTTTTGTTTCTGGTTTTTTTTTTTAAAGCAGTTCATCATTACAATAAAATATACCACAGTGTATACTAGCTGGACTCTAAGACCAAAGAGAGGGAGAATAAAAAGAGCCATCTTGCTTATGGGATCCCTTGCTTTGGAATGTTGCATATTAAAGCAATTATTAAAAGCTCAGCTCAACAGGGGGATCAGAGCAAGGGGGAAAAAAATCAATGTAAGCAGAATAGCCCTTGATCAGGAAAGAGAAATAACCAAGGGTAAATTAGGTACAGCTGGAAAGAGTATAAGAAATAGATTGATTCCACTAGGATTTCTCCCCTCCATTTTTGGTCTTTACAAATTATGGCAGTTATGAAAACTAGCACTTCTTAATTCCTCCCAGCACGTCAGGTTTTAATCCTCCTACTTACCGGCCAATGTATACAGAGCCATAAGGTAGTGGCACAGGATGCTTCACACTTCCTTGCTTCTAGCTAATGGGAATAAAACGCAGTGCTTAGCATGATTAAATATCACAAGTTGGTACGGAGGAGAAATATTTATGTTGTTTTGATTTTTTAAAAAAGAAAAGGAATTGTGCAAAAGTACCACTCCTTATGGTACCTTTAATACACCTTGGAGAGTTTGTATGGTAAAATAGCCCAGGTTAGATTAATGTTGCAATATTAACCAAATCACAGAAAGATTCAAAAGAGGCATTTACGCAACGCGTTAAGCTTGGTGTCTTCCTTTGGTTTGTTCGGGGATTTGTATGCTCTGTGAATTGAACCCAGACCAGCTGATTAGTTTTGGTTCAGAGTACAGGGCAAAGTCAGAAAAAGAGTTGATTCCATAATAAGGTTATGTATTATGCGAACAGAACCAACACGAAGAAAAAAAATGATTAGATCCATTATTCATTCACTAATAGTAGAACAAGGCTTTTGCAACAGAATATATTTGTTTCCCCACTAGCTTAATTAGCATGGCTAGGAAATAACTGGCAATTGTCCTATTTAGGTAGTAGTGGGTTTAGGTATTAATGTAGAGGAGGAAAGCAAAACACATTAGCACAATGGCAATAACTCTGAACTAGCAGCATGTCCAGCAATGAAACAATCTTCTCCACTGTTATCCAGTTTTTGTACTGAGGCAAGTACAAAACTGTGTACTTGGACAAGCTTGGATCAGCTGATCAGCTTGGACAAACTTTGAAAGTAATGCAATCAGTCCCAGTAGAACAGGGGTGTCAAATTTGCGGCCCGCACACCAGATGCGTCACGTGCTGGCCATGCCCATCCCCATTTTAGCGAAGGGGGAAAAGTTGTGATACATCACGTGATGATGATGTGACGACGCTGTCAACTTGCTAAGCATCCCTGGCCTGCTCTCAAGCTGCCATAGGCAAGGGGAATCAGAAAATGAAATTTGCAGCTGCAGCAAGGGAATCACCCTTCAGTCAAAACAAAACAAAAGCACATTCCAGCTATCTCTCTGTCAAGGCCATCTCTGCAGTTACCCACAGTGGCTGGAGGGGAGTGATCTCTACAATCCACGAAATTGCTTCATTGGAGAATGTGACTGATGACACACCTTGGGGGGAGGGGGAAAACAGGGTCAGAGCCGGGATGTAAATTAAGTGAGGTCAGAGTTGGCTTCACTTGGAACATGCCGACATAAATGAAGCTCTTCATCTAGAATCCAGGTCAAGACTGCAGTTTAAGAGTTCTCCATACTATAGGGGATAGAAACAATCATTGGTAGAGTTGAAGGCACAGGCCATTTATGTATGTACCATATTTTCTCAAAAATAAGACCTAACCTGAAAATAAGCCCTAGCCTGATTTTTAAGTGTGCGCCTAATGGTGAGTCCTACCCCCAAAAATAAGCCCTAGTGAAGATCATCATCAGCCTGGGGCGGGTGGGTGAGGCCAGCACTGGAGGCAGTGAGGGCACAGGGGCCGATGGTGTCTAGCAGCAGCCTCAGCTTGTGTAGCACAGGTGAGTTGATTACCTGTCCAAGCAGCAGGCAGAGGCAGGAAGAGGTAGGCAATCCAGATGTGCTGCACGGCCGTGGGAAAACTCACTAGCTGATGGACTGGAGCAGGCAGTTGACTGCATGAGGCTTGTCTTCATGAGGTGACACCAGCAGCAGATGGAAACAGAGGCATGGAGGAGGGGGGCGAAGGCAGGCAATCTCAATGCTCTGCCCCTGTGGCCTCGCCACCTTGTTTGCACACACTGGGGGGGGCACTCAGTTGGACTGATCACCCTTAAATCATGTTTCCTCAAAAATAAGCCCTAGTGCTGATTTTGGAGCCCAGAAAAACTATAAGACCGGGTCTTATTTTCAGGGAAACACGGTGTATGTTTGTTTATTATTTCTTTATTGTTTATTGTTTATATACCCATCTATCTTTAAGCAACTCTGGGCAACTCATGACTCAAGGATAAAATAGTATGCTGTATGCCATCAGAAAAACAGTAAAACATTTTTTTTTTAAAAGGTCTGGCACCACAGCTAAACTTTCTGAGGCAGCCGCCAAAACAATCTCATCCTGCACCAGGGCTTGGTGGAAAAGCCCAGTTTTGATTACTTTTTGGACTCTCTTGCTCGCTTTCACATCGGAAGCAGCGAGGATTAGTTGGTGACATCACTGCTGCCCAGGGGACACCTGGTTAAGGGCTCTTTACATGTCCCCATTAAGTTGCCCACTGAAGTTATACGATCTATCTACTCACGCTTCCCTGCTTTTGAATGGCTGGGTTAGCAACAATTGGAGTGAAGGATGGGAGCTCGCCCCATCATGCAGCAGTTCTTGGCTCTCAAACGCAGGCTTGCTGATTGTCAACCCAGCCTCCTAACCACAGCGCTCCTTTATTTCTGGACTTTTCTTAAGTTTTAAGGAATTTAAGGAAAATATGGAAGTTTTGTATGATGTTGAATTAATTTTTATACTGTCTGCAGATGGGGAAAAAAAGTTTAACTCCCAGATTTTCTACAGCAGCTTCCTCTGATTTGGCATTTTTACCACAGACTCTGATTGGGTTGAAATCTTTTCAGGGAAAAAATATTAGCTAGTATTTCATTTATTTAATATATTTGTTCAACACTGCCTATATCTGTAATTCTGAAAGCAATAATATCTCTTTCTAGAGGCTACTTTACCCAATTCCACGTCCAAATATGTCGATTACAATTTCACTCAAGTTTAACCAGCATTGGCTAATGGAAATGGTAGTCCTATGTACGTAGTAAACTGTGCTTCTTCCCACCCATTAGCTGAACTGCTATCACTCACTGGGTCCTACCTGTATACTCTAGTAGAAAACCTTCAACATTTACAGGACCTTCTGATGTTACATAGCCAGAAATGTCAGAGCTTTCAGACATATCTACATCTCTTATGAGATCTGGTTCAGAACCTGAAGTCTACAGTTCCTATGGTATATCTGGGCTCCAAAAGTGTAAGCAACCACTGGATATCAGTAAAATTATACTGATAATGTTTTGCTGTCATGGTTAGTGATGGTATGGATTCTTGCAACTCATATATGATAGCCTTAATAAGAAAAGGCCTGAATTCTATATATGTGTGAGAATGTGTGTGTGTGTGTGTGTGTGTGTGTGTGTGTGTGTGTGTGTGTGTGTGAGAGAGAGAGAGAGAGAGAGAGAGAGAGAGAGAGAGAGAGAGAGAGAGAGAGAGAGAGACGGAAAACTAAACAGAAAACAACATCATATATCAGTGATAGCTAACCTTTTTGTCGTGGTGTGCCAAAAGTGGGGGTTGTGCTGGGGGGTTGCATGTGCACATGCCCACACCCATAATTCAATGTCCCCCATGCCCCGTTCCCCCCCATGCATGCGCGTGTGACCCCCCCCATGCTCCCCCTCCGGTTTTGGCACGTGATGGCCCAGTAGGCCCGTTTTTTCACCCTCCCCAGACTCCAGAGACTTCCTTGGAGCCCGGGGAGGGCAAAAACAGACTTCCCCACCTCCCAGAGGCCCTCCGGAGGCCGGAAGCAGCCCGCTTCCCAATTTCTGGTGGGCCCGGAAGGCCCGAAAATCAGCTGCCCGGACACGCATGTGCACTGAAGCTGAGCTAGGGCAACGCTCACGTGCCCACAGATATGGCTCCATGTGCCACTTGTGGCACGTGTGCCATAGGTTCGCCATCACTGTTATATATTTTACAGAGAAAGGTGTGTATGAGCAGGAGGCATCACATGGCATGGTGATCCAGATGTTAACAACAAGAATAAGTTGTCTCTTCAAAGCTTTGCTAGATTATAGCCAGGAAACGGCACAAATATCAACATTGGGCTTGAACAGGTTTGGGGGATACACAGGTAACCATGCTTTTTTAGTGGGAGATACACTGAGTTGTGTGGGAAAAGAAAAAAATAGACAAATAGAGACCATTATTTCTCTTTCTTTCATTGTATCCTCTTTTCTTAGATCACTGCCAGTATGTCAGTGGCCATCCTTCTAATGATGCAGAGATCTTTCTCATAGTGGATTCCTCGGGTTTAGTTGAAGTGTGGAAATCAGGGAGGTTGTACACTTCCATAGAGGTATTTGGGTAAGGAAAGATAGAATATTCTCACATCTCCTTTGGCCATTTTGGAACTACAAACATGTAAGAACATTATGTTCCACTAATGGGAATTTCACTGAAATTCCAAAACACATTTTCATTCATCACATTGAATGAGAATTGACAAGAAAAATATTCTTGGTGTGCCATTTGCTAAAATAGATGGTGCTTTTCCTGGAATAGGTTTGGAAAGTTGAGACATTTTACTCTGTATTGGGAAGTAGATTTAAAGTATACACCATTTAGCCTGAGGAAAATGTTTGCATGAAAGATCTATGCAGTTTTACTGAAACAGACTAGTAAGTCTCATATATTTTTGGAAACATACTATTTCTTCATACTATTCATCTTCCAAAATAGTTATGTTTGGGCTATCAAACCCTAAACACTTAGTGATAAAAGATATGTGTCTCCATTAGCTGCATAAAACCATCTTCCTCAGCTTTAGTTGTCCAATTAGTTTGAACTGCAAGTCCCATAATTCCCAAACCGCATAAACATTGCTGTGACCAAACACCTTGGACAAAAGCTACGGCTGTGGTGGCTGATATAGAGCTATTGTTCCAAACCTTACTGTTGAATAAATTCAATGTTTGAGTTGGCTGTGAAGAAAGATCTTTAGAATACATCGACTTGGAAAACCTTTTCAATTTTTCTTAAGAAATCAGAGCATTTAAAGCATAACTTAGAGCCCAGAGATAGAGAGCTACTGTTCCAAATCTTAATGCTCAATGAAGTCCATGTATTATTTTGTTTTAAAGAAAGCCCTCTAAAAGACATCTGCTCACCAAAATCTATTTTAGGTTTTTCCTGAGACATTAGAGCATTGTAGCTTAAAATGCAAAAGAATTATTTACAGAGGTGTCTAAGAAAGAACAGGCTTTCGGCATTTGCTTCAGTGATCAAATATAATCATATTACTTTAGTCTTGTTTGTGAGTATGGTTTTTTTTCCCCCTCTCTCCCACTCGTTCTGTCATTGACTTTCATTTTTTTCACTCCTAAAGTAAATTATATCTTATGGGTTTGAAATGGCTTCAAAGTGAATACTGGAAAGTCCATAAATAGCTGTATCTTTTCTCGAAGGTGTAGCATCCACATTTATCCCAGGGTTTCAACTAAGGCTGTGTGTGCAAAGATACAACGCGGACACAAAGAGAAATCTGTTAATTTCTCTAATTCCCCAGCATTCCCAAGCATTAAGATTAAAAACAACTCTGTGTCGAAGAGAAAACTCTAAAACGGAGACAGTTACGCACTCTTTCCAGAGCATTATGCACAGAATGGCTGCATTATGCCCCTTCGCTGCTTCCTGCTGCTGCTAATTGAAACTCTGTTTTGAAAAACAAAATGAACAGTCTTCGTATGTTTTCTTTCCATGGTTTGTTACCTCAAGATGAAAGGAGGTTGTCTATGCAGTGGTAAATTTATGTATGTTCTCGTGAGTAGGAAAACAAAACAGAATTGCTATTTACATTTCCGTTAATAGATTGGCTTCTGTCAGTGCAAGCAATAAGGAGTATCTCCTTGTTGTTGCTACACCATCTGTAGCTCCAATGATGGAAGGTTCCTCTTCCTGGTTCTACCAACCGAAGCAATTCACCTTATGGCTGATTAGCAATTGATTCCCCACAGTCTTTCTAACATGAATACCAGACATTTTGATTAACCATTTTAGTATTAACTGGACATGAGTACTGGATTTAACCAAGACCCCAAGATTAGGAAAGATAATACCCATGTAAATATTGTGGTGGCGTAGTGGTTAGAGTGCAGTATTGCAGGCTAACTCTGCCCACTGCCAGCAGTTCGATCCTGAGTGGCTCAAGGTTGACTCAGCTTTCCATCCTTCCGAGGTTGGTAAATTGAGGACCCAGATTGTTGTGAGTGATATGCTGACTCTGTAAACCACTTAGAGAGGGCTGTAAAGCACTATGAAGCAGTATATGTCTAAGCGCTATTGCTCATCACACTGTTCTATTTTGGGGTAAGTAAATGATGCAAATTGCAGAAAAGCCAAAGGTGTCTCTGTAATTTGCTTTACCCATGGCTGCTGTTGAAGTACTCTGGGCATAAAAGAATAACAAAGTTGGAAGGAACCTTGGACATCTTCTAGTCCAACCCTCTACTCAAACAGGAGACCCATTACCAGTGATGGCTAACCTTTTTTCCTTGGGTGCCAAAAGCACAAGCGCCCGTGCCCACACCCATAATGCAATGACTCCCCCATGCCCTGCCCCCATGCGCATGCATGCTCAATCCCCCCCACCCCCATGCATGCGCATGTGACCCTCCCCGCAACCCGTTTTGGGCCTAGCAGGCCTCCCTGAAGCCTCTGGCGGCCAGAAACAGTCCGTTTCCGGACTTCCGGTAGGCTCATTTTTCACCCTCCATAGAATCTGGAGGCTTTGGAGGCTTTCCTGGAGCCTCCAGGAGAGCGAAACAGCCTCCCTTGGCCATCTGGAGGCCCTCCAGAGGCTGGAAATGGGTTGTTTCTGGACTTCCGGTAGGCCCATTTTTCACCCTCCATAGAATCCGGAGGCTTCGGAGGCTTTCCTGGAGCTTCCAGGAGGGCGAAAACAGCCTCCCTTGGCCATCTGGAGGCCCTCTGGAGGCTGGAAACAGCCCATTTCCGGATTTCCGGTAGGCCCATTTTTCACCCTCCATAGAATCCAGAGGCTTCGGAGGATTTCCTGGCTTTCACCCTGCCAGAGCCTCCACACAAGCCCTGTACTTACCTGGCATTCAAAATGGGCCGTGTGGAGACTCCTGGGAGGGGTGAGGTGGCATGGGCATGCGAGTGCATCTCCCGCATACGTGGCAGAGATCCAAAAATCAGCTGGCCAATGGGAGGCGCTTGCGCATGCACGGTGGAGTTGACCTATGGTGATGGCTCATATGCCCGCAGAAATGGCTCCATGTGACACCTGTGGCACGCGTGCCATAGCTTCGCCATCACAGCTCTATATCATTCAAAAAAAAAAAGGCCTATGAATCTCTTCTTATATACCTCCAGTGATGGAGCACCCACAACTTCTGGAGGCCAACCATTCCACTGACTAATTGTTCTCACGGTCAGGAAATTTCAGCTGGTGCAAAATCAGTGCCCCATGTACTTCCTTTTTTTAAATATATTTTTTATTAAAAGAATTTTTAAAAGAATGAAAGCAACACTATTTTTGAAAAAGAAACGTAAAGAAAGTAAAGAGAAATAATAAATGAGTAAAATAATTGAAAAGTAAAGAAACTAAACGGTTTCAGTCTTCTTAACAGCATTTATGTTTTACCCTTTCTCTACCATTACAACTTAATTTCCTTCTTTCCATACTTTACCATTTGTAATCAGCAAGCACATAAATCACAAGTTCATTTTTTTCCTTTCTTCAGCAGAAAGTCCTTAAGGGCTTTCCAGTCTCTAATAAAAGAAGTTATTGTCTTTTTCCTATATCAGGAAAGCCAATTTTGCTATCTCTGCTAATTCTGTCACCATGCAGCCCCTCCACTGGAATCTCAGATAGCTGTTTCTGTGCATATAATAATGTCACAGCTGTTATCATATATAAAAACAATGTTCCAAAATTCTTTTCTAATGGTCTATCCATTAGTCCCAACTAGAAGAGTTCTGGTTTCAAGTGTACTTCTCAGACAGTTGTCTGTGGAGATTGTCAGTCATCCAGGTCATTGTTGTCCCAAGGTGTCAGACCTGGAAGCCATCTTTACCTTCAGGCCGGCCACATTTTCTATTGTGGGAAACTGGGAGGGGGGAATTGTACAGAGTATGGATGACATTCCTTTTTCAGAAAGTCAAGGTTGTTTTGCCCTGCACCTGTGAGGATGGACTTGGGAGGCATCTCCAGTTGGGACGGTGCTTTGATTGGAGCATGTGATGGACTTGTGGGTGTTGTGCAGGAACTTGAACTTTTCTTTGGTTGGGGGAAACCCTGGAAACTTTCAGATTCGGGTTTCGCCAGATGTGCCAATATGGTATCTTTGATAAAGTGTGACTTTGAGGAAATCCAAGCCTCTGAGTTTTCTGTCATTAGGGGTGTTAGTTTGAACCCTGACAAAAGGTGCTTTTTCAAAAGGCAACTGGACTTCTTTTCCCCTAAGGAAGACGAAGACGACAGAATAATAGAAAAAAAGAGTTGGAAGGGACCTTATAGGTCATCTAGTCCAAACCACTGCCCAAGCAGGAGACCCGATACCAGTAATGGTGACACCGAGGGCCCAAACTGCATGCATGTGCATGCCCAAACGGAAAGGTGAGCACGTGTGCATGAACACGTGCATGCGACAACATGTGCAGGCAGGTTCAGCAGAGACCCAAAGACCAGCTGACCAGTGGGAGGCGGGGCATCCCAACACCGGTGGTGCGGCAAGAGGTAAGATCTTTTTCTTTCATGAGCTTCTGTTTCATTGTT